>NC_052349.1:33244618-33387814 GCF_009727055.1 Benincasa hispida | reverse complement strand
CCCAGGTAGCACAAGATTCCAGTTTCTTAGGATTTTCCTCAAGCACATGTGTTGGATAACCCCTGATTCTGCAATGACGTAAACTAGCTTTACGACCATTCCATAACTTCAAAGGTGTTTTAGTAACACTTTTGGATGGAACACGGTTCAAAATATACGTTACAGTCTCCACTGCATAAACCCAAAACGAGTCAAGTAAGGAAGCGTAACTCATCATAGACCGAACCATGTCCAACAAGGTTCGATTTCTTCTTTCTGATACATCATTCTGCTGAGGTGTACCAAGTGCTGAGAGTTGAGATACAATTCCATGTTCTATCAAATAGTTTTGGAATGTCAGATCCATAAACTCTCCACCTCGATCAGATCGAAATGTCTTAATTATTTTATTTAATGCATTTTCAACTTCAGCCTTGAATTCTTTGAACTTTTCAAAAGATTCAAACTTATGTTGCATTAAATAAACATACCCATATCTTGAATAATCATCAGAAAAAGTGATGAAATACTCAAAACCTCCCCTTACTTTGACATTCATTGGACCATAGAGGTCTGAATGTACCAATTCTAGAGGTTCTTTGGCCCTATGACCTTTTCCATTAAAAGGTCTTTTAGTTATTTTTCCTTCAAGGCATAACTCACACACAAGTAAATAATTTTTTTCTAACTCACTTAGAAGTCTATTCTTCACCAATCTCTCGATCCTATTTGGATTGATGTGTCCTAGTCTTAAGTGCCAAAGTTGGGCATTTTCTTTTAAGCCTTTTATGTTGAGTTACTGTAGTTTTAAACATTCCAGTGTTATGGAGTACCTTAGCTGCTAACGATCTTTGCACATAAAGGTTGCTTTCCAATTTAGCAGAACAAATATCAACACCATTTTTGGAATAAACGCTTTATTTACATGGAAGTTGATAGAATAAGATTGTTCAAATAAACACTTTATAGAAATTAGGTTCCTTTTTAAACTAGGAACTATATACGCATTTTCTAGTAAAATGAATTTATTCTGTAAAGTTAACTAGAGACCTTTCATTGCCACAACTAAGACGACGTGCCCAGCTCCAACCCACATCGTCATCTCACCAGTTTCTAGTTGCTTCCAGGAACTAATTCCCTAAAATGAAGAAAAAAGGTAGTTAGTGGCACCAGAATCTGTAATCCATCCATAATCATCATTCTCCACTAAACATGTTTCCAAAACAAGCAAATCTTGCTTGGCCTTCTTTTTTTTTTTTGCCAAGTACTTTGGACAGTTCCTCTTCCAATGTCCCTCCTGGTTGTAATGGAAACAGATTCCCTTTGCAACCTTGGCTTTCTTGCCCTTTTGAGCAGCAGCTGGTGGGTTAGCTTTCCCCTTTCCATCATTTTTCTTCTTCCATTTTTGGTGCCGGAGGAAGAAGGTACATACTTTGTCCTAAAGGTCGAACCTCTGTAGAACTTCTTAGACGATGAAGCAACGTTTGCCTCACCCTTTTGTTCCTTGCTTTTCATCAAGGATTGGAAGGTTTGTAGCTTGTTGAGAAGGGTGGTTATGTTGTAGTCAATCCTATTCAAAGCAGCATTGCTACGGAAGTGTAGGAAACTTTCAGGTAAAGATTCCAAAATGAAGTTAACTGGGTTGGCTTCATCTATGACGAATCCATTCATCTCTACCATGTTGAAGTGGAGCATCAAGTTGCGAACATGTTCTTGAACAAATGCCCCTTCTTGCATACGTGGGCATTGAAGATGTGTTTGAGAGTGTCATGCCTGAGCTGTGCGGACGGTTGTCCAAACATTCCCCTCAGGGACTCCATGATTTCATGGTTGTGGGCATTGGCTCATGCTTCTTGGCCAAGACTTCAGAAAAGCTCACCAAGAAGTACGCTCAGACCTTTTTGTTTGTCTGTGTCCAATGCTCATATGCTTCTCGAACATTTTGAGCAGCATTGGGAGCTGGAATGGGAGGACAATCCTCCATCAAGACAAAATGAAGGTCATCGATTATAAGTATTTTGTTGATCGTGTTTTTCCATGAGGTGTAATTTTTGCTTGTTAATTTCTCAGCAGCAAGTAGATTTAAGGTTAAGGAAGTCATTCTCAAATAAATTTGCTGAAACCATACAAATTATTTATTATTAGTTTATTTGCATTAAACCAATATGACAACCAATCAATTTTACCAAAATAGTCTAGTGTACCCTAAGTGACATCTATTTTGCAATGATATTTCAGTGAGGCAGGATAAAAGTCACCATAGGGTGGTGATCAAGTGCCCTTCACTAAAATGAGACATTCTCAACCAATAGATAGAAAAACACCTTGTTACTGTAACTATCAGTCACCATTGTTCGGTCAAGAATTTGTTAAACTCATTTAAAAATTCTTGTCAGTGTAACCCCTCATTTTAGGTCCTAGAGTTCCGCCCCCAATAAGCCAACCATAGGGAAAAGCCGATTGAGACATGAAACTAAAGCAACCTTATCCATTTCTGGAGTTAGAATAAAGCGTCATGCAAAAATGCCATCCTTTAGGGGGACACCCACGGTGCCACAAATCTATGCATGAAACTTTACTTTAAACTAATGAGAGAGACCAAGGGATGTGTTGTCACACATCTTGCTCCCACTTACTATAAACACTCTCTCCATTCACCTTGATATTGATTTATACAAATGCCACCCGTAAGAGGACACCCATGGTGCCTCAAGGCTGAGTATAGATCAAACGGTGTAAACTTCAAGGAGAAACGTGAAGAGGATAAAATGAAGTATCATATACCCCATTTTCGTCCTACTAAGCATTTTATCTAGGGTTAATTAACTTGGGAAAATCCGGCTACTGATTTTATCTAAGTGATTGTTTAATTTGCCCAAAAACGACATTTGTCTATGGATAGTTAAACATTTTTTATTAAGGTTCATTAAAAACTTTAACAAACTTTAATCAAACTTGCATGCTTATAACAATCTACCTAATTCACCTTTCCAGGTAAGTTCCCAGGTAGGGGTGTTACGTTCCCGTCAACTTAAATACCCCAGCCTATATAGAACTAGCCTTAATCAAAAAGTCCCTGATAGATACATTTGTTAAAATATTTAATCTTTTAATTAAGATCAATTTAATCCTATTTAACTAATTAAAATATTAAACTAAAATTTCTAATCTCATTAGAAAAGTAATCTTAGGTCTATGTGAATCATATTTTAAAACAATTTTAAAAGATGATTATTAACCTAAGATTTGCATGCAACTCTTAATTATATATTTTAATTTCTAATTTCATTTTGTTATAACAATTATAAACAAAAGAAATAAATTAAAACCAAACATTGCATGCTTTGACATACTTTAGTAAATTATAAAATTTATAAATTAACCTAAAGTAGTTTCATACTTCATGCAATTTCATTTCATTACTAACATATATAACATTTATATAATAATGTAATGAAACATACAATAGCATACATCCATACATATATTGAACCATATATTATAACAATTATAATATAAATTATGCATGAATATGCTATTAATGCATGCATGCATATATTATAATAATTATACTATATGATACATGAGCATGGTTTATTAATTAAATCATACATATACGTATATTATAACACTTATGATATAAATGATGCATGAAATTAAATGCATAACCTATAGTGGGATTTAATACTATATGACATACAATATAACATACAATATGACATATATGTAAGACTAAATCATATATCACATGTATAATAATAAAAGCAATTAACGGACCTGGATTTAACTCCTAAAAACATAAATAAAAGGCTAATTATTACGAAAAAAAAAAAAAAAAAAAACTCAGGTTCAAAACAGGTGAATCGGGCCTTGAACTGCTTGAACCAGACTAAGAACCGATCCAGATGAACCCAAACAATTCGACCAGAGAATCCACGGACCAAACCAAACTGGCAGACCACAAACCATGCACGAACCGAAGTAGAACCACGTGAAATCTCCGTCTCAGAGCATCACGACGTCGTGCCCTAGCATCGTGACACTACAAAGAATTTCTTCATCCACTGCACCGTAGCGTCGCAATGATACTATATAGTCGCCACTGTACAGTTTCGAACTGCATCAAAACTTCCATAGATTTTCACCTCGAATTCTCCAGAACCAGTCAGGAACAACCACGAACGACTCAACATATGAATTTTCAGACTATAAACAAAAATTATGCCCCAAAACATGGGCCTTTACAGAACCAAATTCACAATAGAAAGCTATAAATTATACAGTCCAAACTTGAAATTATCCATTAATGCAAACCATAACACAAACATTCATCATATGAACAAAATGCATAAAAAAAAATCCCACAAGTGCACTATAGAAAAAATTCTGAAAATTAAGGAAAAATAAGGATAAAAAACTAAAGGCTCTAATACCAATTGAAGGATCCCTTTGAAGGGTCCTTGAACGGAAGCGAAGGATCATCCCAATCTTCTCAATTTTACAAAATACAAAATTTTACAGAGAGAACAAGAACATATGCATTTATCCCAAAAAATTACAACATGCTAATAATGAATTTGTAGAAAATTAATATGGGTTTAGAAAACCCGTACCTTTGAAGACATTCTTCAAACAAAATCCCAAAACTGGAAAGGGCAAAACCACAAGATGATCTTGGTATTCTTTGGTGAGAATCTAGGAGTTTGTGGTAATCCGATGAATTTGGTGAGGGAAGGGAATTTTAGAGGAGAGGGAAAAAATTTTGGAATTTCTCAGAATAGTTTTGTGTGTTAATTCTCACCGAAGAAGAAGCAACCAACCCATTCACACCATCAGGAGAGAAAAATGGGGTAACTTCCTCCCATTAATTAATTCAAAATTAATAATTAAATTAAATAAATATATATTATTTATTTATTTATTTAATAAATAAATTATTATATTAATATGATTAACTACCTTTTATATATTATTAATAAATATTGTATTATCAATAATAAATTATATATAATTTTAATTTGTATTACCATAACAATTAAACCTATAGTTTCTTTTTCTCTCACTAATGACATTTAATATTAAATCACATTTTAACAATTAAATTTAACAATAAGAATCTTAATTCACATAATTAATATTATGAATCATATCAATATTTATCTCTCTCATAAAAATATAATGTAAATACATTATAGTAATTATATCATATATAATTAAATTAAATTAATTATATCATATATAATTAATTCTCTCAATTAATTTGAACAATTCAAATTAATCAAAAAACTGATTCTCATTAAATCTCGTTGAGCTACCGAGAGGACCTCATGGACCTGTAGTTTAAAGCTCCAACGGTACGTGAATAATTAATTAAACTCTTTAATTAAATTATTCACCATTCATTAACTGTCAGACACTCCACTAAAGACCGACAGTTGCACTCTTCACAAATTGCTCATAAGTACAGTTGGGCCAAAATTAGCGTTTTTCCCCTGTAGTTACATCTAACTTCTTAAGTACTACTGATTCCTCTAATAAACAATAAATCATAGTCCAACTATGACCAAACCCCATTCGGGCCAGAAGAAGTGGTGATGCCACATTATTCAAGCTCTGGAATCAATCCTTAAAGGGGTAATTTATCTACTTGCCCCAACATTGGGGAAGGAGTAAATTCCTTCTTGTGTAGTTGTGTTCGCAGATCCCTAATCAGAAGAATCCCCAAAATGGTAGGCTTGTTGAGTTGACGATCTGGCCACTCTCACCCATACAAATCAAAGGACTGCCTTCATAAGTAGGATTTACAACTCACTCAGGACTCAGGTTATGTTACCTATGGTCATCCTGGTGAAATGTAAGTCTCTATTATGAACGGCGTTATATAGTGAGACAAAATATTTCGTGGTTTAGTCTTATACAAACTCCTTTGTATAGAATATCACCATTCACATGTCTCCACATGAATAATTAGGATTAGATCATTTATAGCACTTTACAATAATTGTAACATTTACAAAGCGGGCCATACTCGTAGTGTCACCAAGATAAAGTATCCAGCCTTGTCCATCTACTACAGACCATTTAAGTTATCACTTAAACATGATCCACCAAGGAAACGAGAGATGGATACTTCTATGATCCGAGTGAGAACAAAGTGTTTGTTTCTACAAATGCTATCTTCTTGGAAACGAGAGGTGGATACTTCTATGATCTGAGTGAGAACAAAGTGTTTGTTTCTACAAATGCTATCTTCTTGGAAGAAGACCACATGAGGGATCATAAGCCACAAAGTAAGATCGTTTTGCGTGAGATCTCTAGTGAGACTGAGACTGTTGAGGGTTCAACAAGAGTTATTGAACAGGCCGACAGAACAACAAGAGTTGTTGAGGTCCGAACATCTAGTCAACCAGTTCAAGAGTTAAGACTACCTCAATGTAGTGGGAGGGTTATGAACCCACTGGATCGCTATATGGGTTTGAATGAAGCCCAAAACATCATTTCAAATGATGAGGTCGAGGATTCGTTATCTTTTAATAAAGCAATAGAGGATGTTGACAAAGATAAATGGGTTAAGGCCATGAACCAGGAAATGGAGTCTATGTACTTCAATAACATTTGGGAGCTTTTTGATCCACCTGATAGGGTAAGACATATTGGGTGTAAATGGATCTATAAGCAAAAGAGGGGTGTAGATGGAAAGGTGCAAACCTTTAAGGCTAGACTCGTGGCAAAGGGTTATACCTAGGTTAAGAGAGTTGACTATGAGGAAACTTTCTCACCTAGTGTCATGCTTAAGTCTATCACGATTCTCCTATCCATAGGCACGTTTTATGGTTATGAAATATGGAAAATGGACGTCAAGATTTCCTTTCTTAATGGTAATCTTGAGGAGACCATCTATATGACTCAATCAGAGGGGTTCATAGTTCCAGATCAAGAGCAAAAAGTTTGCAAACTTAATAGGTCCATTTATGAGCTGAAACAAGCATCTAGATCTTTGGAACATCATATTTGACACTGCGGTGAAGTCATTTGGCTTTGATCAGAATGTTGATTATCCTTGTGTATACAAGAAGATCATCAACAGCTCAGTAGCTTTCCTGGTACTGTATATGGATGATATCCTACTCATCGAGAATGATGTAAGGTATTTTACTGACATTAAGAAATGGCTAGTTGCCCAGTTCCAAATGAAAGATTTGGGTGAGGCACAGTATGTTCTAGGGATCCAGATCATTCGGGATCGTAAGAAAAAACGGTTAGCCCTATCTCAGGCATTGTACATCGATCAAATGTTGATCAGGTACAAGATGCAGGATTCCAAGAGGGGTTTGTTACCCTTCAGGCATGGAATCGTTTTGTCTAAGGATCAATGTACTAAAATACCTCAAGTGGTTGAAGAGATGAGACGGATTCCCTATGCTTCAGCTGTAGGAAGCTTAATGTATGTAATGTTATGTACCAGACCCGACATTTCTATGCAGTAGGAATTGTCAGTCGGTATCAGTTCAATCTAGGATTTGATCACTGGACGAAGGTCAAGACGATCCTCAAGTATCTTCGGAGAAAAGGGACTACATGCTCGTGTATGAAGATAAGGATCTGATCCTTATAGGATACATGGACTCTGAATTTCAGACCGATAGAGATTCTCGCAAATCGATATCAGGGTCAGTTTTCACTCTGAATGAAGGGGTTGCAGTCTGGCAAAGCATCAAGCAAGGATGCACCGCAGACTCCACTATGGAAGTCGAATACGTAGCCACTTGTGAAGTAGCTAAGAAAGCTATTTGGCTGAGAAAATTCCTTTCAGATTTGGAAGTTGTTCCAAATATGGATTTGTCTATCACACTTTATTGTGATAACAGCGGGGCTGTGGTAAATTCAAAGGAACCTCAGAGTCATCGTCGAGGTAAGCACACAGAGCAAAAATACCACTTGATCAGAGAGATTGTGCATCGTGGTGATGTGATAGTCACGAAAATCGCATCGGAGCACAACGTTGTTGATCCCTTTACAAAGGCTCTCACGACTAAAGTGTTCAAGGATCACCTGGAGAGCCTGGGTCTACGGGACATGTGGCATCTTGTCTAGGGCAAGTGGGAGATGATACTGGGGTATGCCCTAGTCTATTGTATATTGTACATTAGCCTCTCGAGGCATTAGGACAAATGGGAGATTGTTGGAATTGGTTTCCTAATTCTCCCGGAGTCTCATTGTTTATAATGATTCACATTGTTTGATGAATAAAATAACTGTTATTTCATTCAGGCATTTACTCATATCCAATAAACAAAGCTCCATGGTTATCTTATGTAAACTTAAGCATGTATATGTGATATACAAGTGGATCATGCCTCAAGTGATAACCTAAATAGTTTTGTAGTATAAGGATTAAGGTGGGATACCTGATCCTGGTGACACTACAGATACGGCCCGCTTTGTAGAGGTTTGCAAGTGTTGTAAACTACTACAGATGATAGATCCTGACCATTCATATGGAGATGTGCGAGTGGGGGTGTCCTATATAAAGAGTTTGTATAAGACCGGACCACGAGATGACTAGACTCTGTATATAACACCGTTGATACTAGAGACTTACATCTCACCTAGACGACCATAGGTGACACGACCTCAATCTTGAGTGTTTTGGGAACTCCTACCTTTGAAGGCGGTCCTTTGATTAGTATGGGTGAGAGTGGCCAGATTGCCAACTCAACATACCTACATTTTTTGGGACTTGTCTGATCTGGGAGCTGGAAACTCACTTACACAAGATGGAATTCATTCCTTTCCCAAAGCAGGGATAAGTAGAGAGATTGCTCCCTTAAGGGTTGATTACAGGGCTTGAACATAGTGGCCACAACTTCTCTATGGAAGAGAGGACTCAGTCATAGTAGGACTATGACTTATGTTCATTAAAGAATTCAGTGGTACTTAAGGAGTTAGATGTAACTACAGGGGCATAATGGTTAATTGGTCGAGCTGTACTTACGAGAGATCTGTGAAGGATTTTCGTACTGTTGATTGGTTAAGATGGACATATAATATATCTGTGGTAAGAAGAGTTCAGTTGTCGGTCTTTTGTGGAGTGGCTGGCAGTTAATGGATGGTGGATCTCGTGACTAAAGAGTTTAGTCAGTTATTCACATACTGTCGGAGCTTCGAGCTACAAGTCCATAAGGTCCCTTTGGTAGCTCAATGGATTCAGTTGAAGATCAGTTCTTGGTGTTGATTTGAAATGTTCAAATTGACAAGAGGTAATTCAATTATATATGATATGATTGGTATGATGTATGAGATACATCTAGTGGACGATAAATGTAAATGAGATTTACATTAAGTACCATGGAATAGAAAAAGAGCTATGGTTTATATGTTTCATGAAATGAAATATTAAAACTATAGATTATAAATATAGTATGATAAGCTAGTTATCATTTATATTTATAATAATATTAATTATTGGATAATTGTATCTTTTTCTCTAATAACCAATTGAGTGGGAGGATATTGGTGGTTTCATGGTAACCGTGAGATAAAAGAAAAAAAATTTTCCTAATTTTAATAAGTTTTTGTAAAATTGTTTTTTGAGATTTTCTCTCTCGGAAATATTCTCACCCAAGTTGTCAAGTAAATAAGATTTACTAAGCGACAACTTGGATAAGGTAAACGATCATGGAGTGTTAGTAGGCGATTGATACTCAGCTAAGCGATGAGCTAAACGATCGCATAGTTTTTGCTAGACGATCGCTTAGCTTATTGCTAAACGATTGGGCATCAACCTATGCGATAGGTTTTGCCATCTCCCAATTGCTCAATCGTTTACACGATTGTTGTTTCCTTCGTCTTCTGCCTCAAACCAAGTCCACATAGAGCCTACCCTCTGGATTCTCACATCGAGAATACCAAGGTAGCCTTCTTGGTAGTGTCATACTCAAAGAGCATCGACCTATGCGATAGAAGGTCGTTCGTGCTGTTAGGCTATTCGTGACCAAGGCGATCGCTGAGTTCGAGTGCGCGGTGTTTGTGCAGTGTAGCGATTGTGTTGGATAAGTGTTTGGGTGTTACTGTGATCGAGCGTTTGTGAAATGAGCATTGTCTACAAGAGTGTGTAGCATTTGTCCTTGATCTTTTGTATTATCATGCTGTAATTTCTATGATTAATGCATAACCGTATGTTTTTGTTTATGACTGTAATTGTAAAGTTCATATATGATTGTAATTTGGAATGATCTTTCTGCTGCTCATGGAAATCCTCGTGTTTGATTTCCTTCATGAGATTTAGGGCATCAACCCAAACAATGAGGTTAAAAGATTCAATTTGCGTAGATGCCATAAGAGGGTTGGCATCTGTTGTCTTCACACCTCTTCTTAGGTTAAAAATGTAATATGGGAAGAGATGTAGCATTATCATATGGGGGATTTTCAAAAATAGAAAAGGAGGGAAAATATTTACACAAATAGCAAAATTTAATTATATCCTCTTCCTCCTCCTCCTACTCCTCCTCCCTAGTTCAAAAATGTTAATTAGAATGACAATAATAGACAATGGAATGCCAAATTATAGACCAAGTGATAGTAGTTTTTTGTGGTTTTTTGGCTAGTTCGAAAATAGTAATTAGAATGATAATCACAGACAATGGAACGTCAAGTGATAAACCAAGTGATAGAACACTATCATTATCCATCATAGATAGAAACTATCAATTTCCTATCAATAGATAATCATTTTGTTGTTGCTAGTTGTTGGTAGTCTTTTTTGTTTTTAGAAAGTTTCTAATACATACACTAGACACTGTTATTGAAAATTGGGTTGCTTTTAAATAGTTTTGATAGGCATTGTTAACAATGTCTATTACAGATAGACGTTGATAACTTCTATCGGTTTCTATCCCTGATAGGCATTGATAGACTTCTATCAGCGTCTATCAGTGATAGACTTGTATCAGTTTCCGCCATTGGTACTATCGGTGATAGAAACTGATAGAAGTCTGTCATTGATAGAAGTTGATAGAACTGGAGATGTCCAATTTCCCCACGGGAACGGGGTCCCGAGGAAAAAATTCCCCATGAGCTAAACGAGGACGAGGACGGGGAATGCATTCCGCCCGACCCCGACCCGCCGCCGCCACCCCGTTCCCCATCCCCGCCCCGATTAGTTTTTACATATTTATTTAGTATAGTTATCTAATTTTATGTTATTATTATATATAAATATTACCTTTAAATTTTAAATTTGATTATTTATCGGGAAAGTTAATGAATATGTTTAAATTTAGATTATATATGTGAATAATTTGATTTATATTTATTTCTTTCTACTAAAAAATTAATTAGCTTTTTTAGGCAAAAATTTGAGTAATTTATCTTTAAATTCAAATTGTCATATAAAAACTAACCATAATAAAAAATTTAGTGATAAAGTTAATTATTTAATTAAAATTTTCTTACATTAGTGATTTAAATTAATTGGCATTTTACAAAAAAAAAAAGGTAACGGGGAAAAATTTCCCGCAGGGAATCCCCGCCCCAATCCCTGTGGGGAATTTCATGGGGATGGGGAATAGCATCCCCGGCCCCGCCCCGCCCCGTGGACATCTCTAGATAGAAGTCTATTGGTGTCTATCAATTTTTTTTTTTTTTTTTTTTTTGCTATTTCTGTAAATAGTTTGTCATTTTTTCTATTTGTAAAAATTTCTCTTATCATATACTATAATTGAAAAAAGTTAGAAAATAAAATTCTTACCCTATGTTGCTATAATAGTAATAAAGCATCGTCAAGTGTGGTATATCCTCTCCTAATTAAGTTGTACCATGAAAAATAGTTCTCTAACATAACTGGTGTTGTTTTTTGTGCTTTAAGCTCGCGGTTTGTAAATAAACTATTTATTGTTGATTAAAAAAAATAAATGGTTGTTTATTTAATTTTTCATAACCTAAATCCAATAAAATAAAATCCAAGGTTATTTTGTGAAAACTCGAACAGCATGTAGTTTACATATAGATGTGGAGATTTATGCCCTAAATCTCGAGGTTTATAATATATAAAAAAAATTATTTATTTAATAAAATAAGGAGTTATTTATTTTACATTTAGACTTGTGTAACTCAATCCAATAAACTAAGATCGAAGATTATTTTATGTAACTTGAATAGTATGTGGCTGACATACAGATGGATCATGTTCAAGTAATAACTAAAAAAGTCTACAGTATATGGATAAAGTTAGGTATCTTATCCTAATAACACAATGGATGCAACTGATAACGGGTAGAAATGCACGTTATTACAATGCAAATAAGTAAAACAATGAAGGAATGCAATGGTAAAAATATACAAAATCATGTCCAAAAGCGGTAAACTGAGAATATTGCGATCGCATGCGCCCATCGCATAAAAGCAACTAATTTACTTATTTTGTGCAGGAAAAATGTGTTGGTGCAAGTAAAATTGCGATCCAAGATTGTGACCGCATAGTCATGCGATCGTATGCGCTCGCGAGAAGTTGCTCAAGAAGGTGGCCACATAAAGACAGTGCATAAAGGTGAAAGCTTAATAATTCATGATAGGATGGAAAGCTGATGACGGTCGAATCTGAATTTAGTTGACAAGTCGTTAACGACACATTGTAGCAAGTACACTCAACTTTTTGGTGACCATTAATCGGTGCATCAGAGCAGAAAATTTAATGACTGTCCATCATTGCAATCATTAGAGAGAAAATCTTCTTCACCTTGAGCTCTATAAATACCGAAGGCCACCATTGTTAAAGGAGTTCGCCATATAGAAGAAATATCATATACAAAATAGATAGTCGTTAGTCTGTAGTTATTCTTATAATTAGAAGGCGGAGGCGGGCGAAGAAAAGAAGATGTCAAGAGGACATCCTGGACAAATCAAAAGACTGCCAGGA
The DNA here is from genome assembly GCF_009727055.1 of Benincasa hispida. Classification (NCBI taxonomy): domain Eukaryota; kingdom Viridiplantae; phylum Streptophyta; class Magnoliopsida; order Cucurbitales; family Cucurbitaceae; genus Benincasa; species Benincasa hispida. Next base: position 33,374,919 of record NC_052349.1, on the reverse strand, counting down.
AGCATTATAAAAGGAAAGAGGGTTGACACTTGCGGAAGCAAAGATATTCTTCTAAGCAGAGTTGGAGTGAAAAGACAGTGTAAAAGCCACGGGAAGCAATACATTGCTATCGAGCTTCTTATCCCTACTTTCCATTGTTGTTTTTTATTTTGCACTTTATTTATAGAAAATGGAATCCTCATTTCAATATATGTTCAGTCTCTCCACATTTCGCATGAGTAGCTAAATTTCCGAATGGGTTGAGAAGTACTTAGCTAGCATGACCTAAGATCTTCACTTTATATGATCATCTTGTCTTATGTATGCGTCATTCACCCTTTAGAGATACTTGAGAGAGTAGTCTAAAGAAAGAATCTAGACTTGAGAGAGTCAGATTAGAATCTAGGCTTAAGAAAGTCAGATTAGAACCGCATAAGCAAGAGATAGAAACTTAGACATAAGTTCTGTTTGCTATTATGCATCCCATGCACCCTAGAAATAGGATATGATAGTATGCGGTCGCCTTGTGTAAGTATGCATCATTCGTCATCGCATAGACAAGAATAGAGGCTTAGACATAAGTCCTATCAACATTATCGTATACATCGCATGCGTCCTAGAAATAGGAACTCTGGCATTTGCATTGAGAGATGACATGTTGTTGTGTGTGTGTAGCATGATCGCATAACTTGAACGCAATCTTAGGAAGTGTTAGCTAAATCCCTTCTCAACTCGTTCATCACATACTCATTGTAATTCTCAACTTCATCAACTCTTTACTTGAACCCGTCGCATAGGATTTATACTTGAACAAAACACCAACCAACTTATTTGTTTTTGCCACCGCAAAGGAATCAAATTTACTGTCGAATAGTAACTTAGTAGTCCCTGTGTTCAACCCTGGACTTACCAGGAAATCTAGTAAGATTTATACTTGGATCTTATTAGGAAAACTTGCATGGGCAATGCATAACTCATCACCGCAAATATACATCATAATCACATCACAATTACAACGCATCAGCAACCTACTTTGTAAGTATTACAAGTATTGTAAGTGTTACAAATAATTTGATCCAATTCATTCATGTATAGACATGCGAGTGAATGTATCCTATACAAAGAATCTGTATAAGACTGAATCGCAAAATAATTAATCTCTCTTTGTAATACGTTGATTAAAGAGATTAATATTTCATAGAATGACCATATGTAACTTGATCTCAATCTTGAATGAGCTATGGACTTTTGCCTGTGAGGGCTTGTCCTTTGATTCGTTTAGGTGAGAGTGGCCCTGACTGCCGACTCAATAAGCCTATCATTTTGGAGACTTAACCAAGTGAAGAACTGGGAACATAGCTACATAAGATTGAATTCACTCATTCCTGACTTTGTGTAAGTAGATGAATTGTTTCCTTAAGTGTTAAATTTGGGTGAATAATGGGGCCCCTCCCTCTCATTGGCCCAAAAGGGATTTTGTTTATAGTTGGACTATAAACAGGTTATTCATTAGAGGATCAATAAGACTTAAGGAGCAAGAGGTAAATACAGGAGTAAAACAATAATTTAACCCAATTGTAATTATAAATGACTCGTGAAGGATCAAGTTACTTATTGTTATATTGATCGACACACAAATATTCTACAGTGTGAAGAGTGCAACTATATGTCTTTGGTGGAGTGACTCATAGTTAATGAATGTTGTTTAATTTAATTAAAGAGTTTAATTAACTAATCTCAAACTTTTGGAACTTCTAATCAGTAGGTTCATTAGGTCTCTTTACTAACTCATTAAAGGTAAAATAAGGATTAACTAGTTTTAGAAGAATTTGAATTATTCGGATTATAAGGGAATATATGTTAATTATATGTGATGCAATTACTATAATGTATATAGATACATTATATTATAAAGTTACTTTTGAATTAGATTCAAAATTAAAGTATGTAATATGATAAAGCAATATACTTAAATAAGATTCAAATATTAAATAATATGAATGAGATTCATATTAAAACTATTGGGGTTGATGCCCTAAATCTCGTAGGGTCATATAGTTTATAAACATTGCTTAAACAAACTCATTTTGTATTTAATAAAATCTGTGATATTTTCTTCATTGTCTATAAAATATGTGATATTTTAGTTACATTAACCACAAACTAATAAACTAACATCCAAGGTTATCTTTGTAACTTAAGTATGTATGTGGAGACAAGGTGGATCATGTTTAAGTGATAACCTAAATGGTATGTAGGAGATAGATAAGGCTAGGTACCTTATCCTGGTAACACTACGAGTATGGCTCGCTTTGTAGGTGTTACAATTCTTGTAAAGTGCTACAAATGATCTAATCCTGTTCATTCATATATTAGACATGCGAGCGAGGATATTCTATGCAAAGGAGTTTGTATAAGACCAAACCATAAAATGTTTGGTCTCATTATATAACACCATTCATAATAGAGACTTACATTTCACCAGGATGACCATAGATAACATGACCTGAATCCTGAGTGAGTTGTGAACTCCTGCCTATGAAGACGATCCTCTGATTTGTATGGGTGAGAGTGGCCAGATTGCCGATTCAACAAGCCTACCATTTTAGGGATTCGTCTGATTGGGGAGCTGGAAACAGAGCTACACAAGATGGAATTCACTCCTTCCCCCAAAGCAGGAGTAAGTAGATAAATTGCTCCCTTAAGAGCTGATTCCGAGTCTTGAACAATGTGAAGTCACACCCTCTCCTGGCCCAAGAGGGGTTTAGTCATAGTGGGACTATGATCTATTGTTCATTAGAGGGATTAGTGGTACTTAAGAAGTTAGATGTAACTACAGGGACAAAACGGTAATTTGGCCCAGTTGTACTTATGAACAATTTGTGAAGGGTCATTGTGCTATTGATTGGTTATATCTAATGGACACAAAAATATATCTGTAGTGCGAAGAGTGCAGTTGTCGGTCTTTAGAGAGTGCTCAACAGTTAACAGATGGTGAATAATGTAATTAAAGAGTTTAATTAATTATTCATGTCCGTTGGAGCTTTAAGCTACAGGTCCATGAGGTCTCCTTGGTAGCTCAAAATGATTTAGTTTTGAATCAGTTTTTGGATTAATTTGAATTGTTCAAACTAATAGAGGGATTTAATTATATATGATATAATTAAATTATTTCAATTATATGTGATATAATTGTCATAATGTATTTGATACATTATAGCTTAATGGGAGGAAATAAATATTTGAATGAGATTCAAATATATTTTCAATGAATTGGATTCATAGTTGTTAAATTTAATATAAATGAGATTTATATTTGTTAAATTTAATATAAATGAGATTTATATTAAATGCCATAAAATAGAGAAAATAAACTATAGTTTATATTGTATGTGATACAATATTAAAACTATAGGTTATATGTTATATTTGATATAACATATAATTTAATATAAATATAATATGATAAGTTAGTTATCACACTTATTTATATTATGTCACTATTATTTGAATAATAAGGAAGGGAGTTACCATCTTTTCTCTCCACCTACTTTAGTGGGATGGTTATTCTTTTATGGAAAGAGGAAAGAAAGAAAAATGATTTTTCTTCTTCTTCAAGGTTCTGCCAATGTGTTGAACATTGAGAAAGTTACAGAAAAGTTTTGTAAGTTTGCCTAGTGTGAAAGCTCTTAATCTTCTTCTTCCTCCACCTTAAGACTTTTCCCTCCTAACCAAAATAGTTAGAGCCCACCACTCCAGGGTTCTCACCCTGAGAATACCAAGGATTCTATTGTGGTTGTGTCCGGGTTTTGATTCGAGAAATTCTTGAAGAAGGTCTTGAAGTTGTACGTGGCTGATCAAGGGAGGGAAACGCAAAGAAAGGTTCTTTAAAGATGAAATTCTTGAAACCCTTTTTCTTGAAAAGCATGTCGTAGTTTAATTTAAATGCATATCTGTTTGTATGTTTGCTATAAATTTAGTATTTGATAATTAATGGAATTTGGTCAATCCGTTTTTGCTCAAGGTTCTCCTCAATCGAGTTCCTTTAAAAACTATATGTTAAATTTAATATGAATGAGACTCAATATTAAAATTATAGGTTAAATTTAATATGAATGGTATACACATTAAAACCATAGGTTATGAGCAAGATATACATTTGAATATGATTCAAATGTAATATTAAATAAATATATGACATTTAATTAATTAAGACTAATCAATTATAGTAATTAATATTTATTTTATTTATTTATATTAAATTTGATTTAATTTATTTAAATTATATTTTATTTTATTTTATTTAAATAATAGCTTCCATGCAATTACAGAGGAGTTGAAGAGAGTGGTGAAGGGAGTTAACTCCCCTCTCTCATGATATGCAAAGAGCTCTGATTTTGAAAGGTGTGGTTGAAATTCTTCACTCTCTCTTAATTATCTCTCTCACTCTCTCAATTCTCTCACACAACACAGAGAAAGTGTTTCTCTATAAAACCATTCTTTCCCCTTAATATTCCAAAAAATTGGTTCCCACAAACCATATCCTTGCCGAAGAATAGCGGGAAAGGCTTAGCGGTAGTGTTTTTATTGACAGAAAGAGTTAATTTATTCGTTGGAGGAATTTGCTGGAGGATTTCTTGAAGAATTGGTCTTCAAGGGTAAGTTTTCTACATCTCTATATTTGTTACAAGTGTAGGAAAAGCATGCTTAAGTTTATGTTTAATTCTTCTCTGTATTTCTGTAAATACAAAACCATAATTAAAGGCATGGATGATTGATCACTTCTGCTGGGAATTTGACTCCTTCAATAAGTGGGTCATGTTCAAGTAATAACCTAAAGGGTTTTGTAAGCTCCGAATTCTAAATTTCCTAGACAAGTATGTTTAGCTAAAGGAATGATATATTAAATATCTAATAAGTGAAAATCCATGTTATTTATAGGAGTTGTGGAGAAAGGAAAAGAAAAACATATTAAATAGGGAAGCTCACTTATTGGCTTGGCTGGAGGCACTAAATATGGGGTGACGTGGCTGTTAATCCTTGAACTCGGGAGGTGGCAGGAAGATTAAAAAGAAGAGAAACTTTGAAAGCTTGGTTTCGGCAATCTACATGAGCAAATTTAGTAAAATCAATGTCTTTTGAAAGCTGGAAGAATCTAGTTTTCGAAGTTGTCTTTTTAGAGAAAGATTGCAGGAGAAGAAGAAAAAAAAAAGTGAGGAATTTGCAGAAGAGGCAGAATCTCGGATTAATCAGGGCCTGAGGTGAAGATTGGAAGCTCCAGGCCAAACCAAAAGGAATTTTCGGCTGAAATTTTTAGTATGAAATTAACTCAATTTTAAACAAGTTTGTAGAAGGAAGTTTCTTGAAAAGAGTTCAGGATTTTTGAGTTATGAATTTTTTAAGTTGAAACAGAGAGTCTGTGCATAAGCAAATACCTGCTTGGGAAGAACAAGCAAACAGCTCACCGTGAAGAGCGAGAGCGAGATGTGGAGGATAAGGATCTCGCTCAGGATGATAATCTCACTGATTTTATGATGAGGATCTCACCCAAGGAGGAAATCTCGCTAGAGATGAGGGCTGAATCTTGCTTGTGAGGAAGCCAAGTTTGTTAGAAGAGGTGAGTATCACTAGAATGGAAGTTTGTTAAAGAAAAGCTTGATCTTGCTCATAATGAGGATCTCGCTCATGAGGAAGAATTCACTCATGATGAGTATCTCGCTAGTAATGTTGTCCTTGTTGATGAAAGTTCCATTAGTAAATGAACTATTTGAGGTATTTTGCTAAGAATTCTAAGAAATTTAACCGAGAATTATGTCCTTTCAGACCAAGAAGAGCTAGGAGAGGTGTATAACCCATTAAGAGCCCCAACGAGCTGTGAATGACTATGTGATGATTTAATGTTTTAGTGATTTAGAAACTATGATTTCTTTGAAGTTAATTCTCATGCTAAGTGTTTAAATGAAGTGCCAAGCAACATATGTTTGAAGTTATTTCTCATGCTAAGTAAAGCATGTTTTCCATGGAAATTGACATGATTTAAATATGTTATCTTGTCCAAATACTTTCAGAATATTTTAGTAACTCCATTTTTATGATGAACTAGTATGATGGTTGAACTAGTATGATGATTTGAGCACTAAGCCTTAGTGTTCAACTAAATGTTTATGACTAGTTATATGACGGATACTAAAAGACAATGAGAAGGTATCCTAAGGATACTGAAGGACAATGAGAAAGTATCCTAGATAAGTACCTAAGGATACTGAAGGACAATGAAAAAGTATCCTAGTTAAGTACCTAAGGTACGACGGTACTCAATTATAACCACATTCACGTAGGTAATACGACGTCGAGGGATTGAGCAAAAGGGTTCTCCCCAACTAAGGTTGACGTTGAGGGTTAGATCTAGTAGTTCACTCTCAACTAAGGATAAAGGCAGTCATATCTTCTCCTAGGCTAGAAGGATAGTTTGGAATTGTTAATGCTTATGAATGTTTATCAACGCATAATGTTATTAATGTATGAGTTTTCCAAGTATGTCTTCCATGTCTAACGCATGCTAATGGTTTTTACAAGTTAGTTCAACACGATTTAAGCCAACTTATTTTACCAAGTATGAAGCATGCGTTAGGGTTAAAGCTAAGGTTGAATGAAGCTTGATGTACTATGTTCTAAATACCTGAGGTTGTCAAAGTACATGCGTTGGTATTCCTAAATATAATGAAAAGGGATACTGAAGGTAGAGAAGGTATCCTAAAGAGTTTTCTATGCTATATTTGAGAGATATTCTTTTAATGCTCTTCAAGAACTTGATAGTATAAGTGAGCCAGATACCGAAGGTAAAGAAGGTATCTCAATAAATGTACCTAAGGTGTTGACGGTACATAGAAAACTCCATGTGCACGTAGGCAGGTCTGAATGAGAGGCTAAAGTATGGGTCTCTTGGCCGATAACAGACGTTGGGAGCTAGAGTGATGTATGCTCGTTCTTAACTAGGGAATAATGATTGGTGTTTAAGAGTTGTTATCAATGTTTATGTTTAAAGGAAGTTGCTTGAGATGCCCATCGATATATTTAAAGAGATCGACGTAAGGATCTCTCCTAGCCATAGTTTAGTGTGAACAGGTCGAAGTAGAGGTCTCATCTGGCCATGGCTTGCCGTTGGGAATTAGAGCAATGAATGTTCATTCTCAACTAAGATTTAGGTTTCAGATCCAATGGTTTTAAAGGTTTTTTGTACACGTTTGCTTGGTATATTTTAGTTCCAATGTTATGTTTTCAAGTTTTTAGTTTAAGCATGAGATTTATATTTTTATTAAGTCACTCACTGAGCTTCTAGCTCACGTTTTCAAATGTTTTCCTTTTCAGGTAGCGGCCAGTTCCCAAAAGACTTTTTTGTTGCTGCTCTACCACTCAAAGAAACAGGTTGAAGGAAGCATAATTGAAGACCTATATTAGTTAGTACACATGTGTCTATCTAGTGACTAGTATTCTTGATAGGGCTCACTAAGTTGTAATATCCATGTATAAACAATGTTGCGAAACCCTATAATGTAAATGTGTTAAGTTCTGAGTTAATATGTATGTATTCAAGGTTTGAGCAAACTTTAACAAGTAAGATAGGCAGTAAGTGCCAGCAAAAGGGTTGGTAACTGCTGCAGTCATCATTCCATCCAGGTTAGGAGGGTAATCTGATGTGGGGTGTGACAGGTTTATAGTATAAGGATAAGGTTGGGTAGAATCTTGGTGATATTATGGATACAATCCACTTTCTAATTGTTACAAACCACGAGTGTGCAAATTTCGGTCCAAACCGACGAATTAAGCCGAACCAACTAACTTTTTGGACTTCTCTATTGCTGCCTGAAAGAACTGATTTTTAGTCTGATTCTCAATTCAATGGAATAAAAAATCATAAAAAATCGAACCAAACCAAATTTTATATATATATATATTAAAAATTCCAACAACCCATGTTTTTTTAAAAGCCCATTAGCCCAAATTCCCAAGCTAGCTCAACTGAGAAAAGAATTAAACAAAAGAAAACCCTAGGTATTAAGTGTAGCCACCCATCCCATCTTTTCTCTAAAAAAAGGTAGTCGCCCATCATTCCATTATATCACCACCCACACTAAGTAACCTTCTCCGTGCAACCTTTTTCTTCTTCTTCTTCTTCTTTTGGACACACTGTCACTATAACGATCGGATCCTTACATACTGCGGTCCGACCGCTACGACATGCATGCTTAGACTTTTCTATTATGAGATGAGTTTTAGACAAAAATCTCAAAAGAACATAAGATTTTATTAATTAGGTAGAAAAATATATAAAAAATTTATTTTACAAAACACCAGGATCCATAAAACACTAACGTAGTGATACAAAAATTCATATGCCTATAATAATGAGTTTGATGGTTGGCCATTTGAGCGACGTCCAGTTCTGCCACCTACGATGTGTCCTTACCTACAAAGTCTGTAAAAATAGAATGAGTATATAATATACCCAGTAAGTAGTTCTCACATAAGGTAGTGACCAAATGCACAATCACATGCAACATGTCCTGAAAACATATGATTGGGACCGAAAACATATAATAACATGTGGTGGTCAGTTATGCTTCTAACGAAAATTTCTCCGCCCTGATAGAAAGATGAGGACTTAGGCGGAAACTAACCCATCTAATGATTAGCGGGTCATGCAGTCAGTAGGGCCAGAGTCACAACCAACATCACTAACGTAAATTTCTCCGCCCTGATAGAAAGATAAGGACTTAGGCGAAAACTAGCACATCTGATGATTAGCGGGTTATGCACTCAGTAGAGCCAGAGTCGCATCCAACATCAACCATTAACATAAACGTAAGATTGAACTTGAGGGGTGCAACCATACATACCCTGTTAGTCCCTAGCATAAACTTGACATAGAATTGGGTCTAGAGGGGTGCAACCATACATGCCCTGCTAGCCCTAGAATAATCTTGACATAGAATTGGGTCTAGAGGGGTGCAACCATACATGCTCTACTAGCCCTAGAAGCATAACCTTTATCTAATTAAAATTTAATCTTATGAACAAACATAATGCATGGGGTCCCTTGTCGATAAACGTATTTTAAACATGTAATGCAACATAACAATAACATAATTATGTAACATATTAAAGGTACACTACCATGAAACACTGGTAAGATAACTACTTACCTTGACTGCGATCCTAGTTATTCCTTATTATACCTTATGGTTTGATCAGTAGAGCTTTCCCTCTTAAACTAGAAGGAAATTTGGGTAGCACTTCACCCCAGCTTTATCTCTTCTAACCTCACAGAACTTCCTCACTCACACTTACTCTTTCACACGATTCTTTGTTACTGAGATTTGTTTGAGAATAGGTTAAATCTTCAGGCAAAGGGTTCTATTTATAGTGGTTCTCAGTGTGACAACTCATCCTACAAATGTCTTCTTTAAAATTACTTAGGTTTAAGAATTTCTCTTAATAAGACACCTAATTTTGGCTAATGTTTGCCTTTACGTCTTCAACCTTTGTTTGTATTCAATTTTAGGGTTTTCCATGTATAATCTATAAGATCGTGGCCAAATTCAACGCATAATCCATGCTTCTGTCCAAATCTCGCTCTCTTTGTTCTCAGAATCTCGCTCTCTCGAGCTTTCTCGCTGGTTTGGCTCTTGTGACTCTCGCTCTCGCTCCCTCTCTTTCCACTGTCTCACTGAGAATCTCGCTCTCTCCAATTTTCTCTCCAATCTCTCTAGTTTTCACGCGTGGTTGCCTTCACTGCTTGTGGATTCCACTTCCCCTTTTTAACTCTTTCAAATTTTAAGGGCAATTAATTCATCTCCAATTCTTTCAATGAGCAGTGCTCAAACAAAAAGTTATCTACTTCCCTTTGTCTCCTGAATTAGCTAGCGTCCAGCTTCTAATTAATCCTCCCTGATTCTGCCCTCTTATTCATTATTTTTAGATAATTAATAAATTTCTTATTTTTTTCCCAATTCTAAATTTTCACCCAACTTTCCTATTAAGTTTATATATTTTTCATTCTTAATTATATATTTTATTTGTTTTCCTACTTTCTAAATTAGGGTTAGGGTATTACATTTACCATCCCTTTAAATAAAATTTCGTCCTTCTTAACATTTAACATCTAATTTCTTGTAGTGTATGCGTACAAATTTGGGTTGTTACATTCACCTTCTTCTTCTTCTTCTTCTTCTTCTACTAGACAACCTTCACCTTTTTTTACCACAATCCACAACAGCACGCACGAATCCACAGCAAGGCAACACGATGCTCCACCTCCACCTTCCATGGCTGTGTAGGATTTGTGTATTGAGTTTATACATTTTTTTTAAAAGGAAATACAAAAGTGAGATTGTATTTAGGGTGCGATACCATGTAAACAAGATAGAAAAAATAATGGTTTTAACCTAATCGAATCAATCTTAACCGAACCAGATTGGTGCGGTTCAAAAATAAAAATCGAGCAAATCTGGTTTTTGGCAGTTCAAAGGTATTGAAAATCAATTAGTTCGGTTCGGTCACTAGTTTTGCTCAAAATCGGACCAAACTAAACCAGCACACCCCTAGTTATAGATGATATGATCTAAACCGTTCATGTGGAGACATGTGAGTGGGGGTATACTATATAAAAAGTTTGTATAAGACTAGACCATGAACTAATTAATCTCTCTTTGTAAATCCGTTAATTAAAGAGATTAATATTTCAAAGGATGATCATAAGTAACTCGAACTTCCGGAGTGAATTATGAAATCCTGCTTATAAGGGTTTGTCCATTGATTTACATGAGTGAGAATGACTCAAGCCACCAACTCAATAAGCCTACCATTTTGAGAACTTTATTGAATAGGGAGTTGGGAACATAATTCCATAAGATGGAACTCACTCCTTCCCACATTGAGTACGTAGATGAGTAGTTCTCTTAAACGTTGATTTTGGGACTTGAACAATGGGGCCCCACCCTTTCATTGGCCTAAGAATGACTTAGTTTATGATTCGATCATAAACAAATTGTTCATTAGAGGATCAGTAGTATTTAAGAACACAGAGGTGATTACAGGGATAAAATGGACATTTAATTCAACTGTAATTATGAACAACTCATGAAGGATCGACTTGCGTTTAGTGATTATATCCATGGAAAAAACTTGTCCTACAATGCATAAGAGTGCAACTACGGGTTTATAGTGGTTCACTCCATAGTTAATAAATGGAGGTTCATTAATTAATCTCAAATCATTGAAGCTTATAATATGTAAATCTCTAAGGTCTCCTTGCTAGCTCATAAGACGGATCAACAAGGACCAAGGCATTGAAAGAATAATTTGAATAATTCAAATAATAAATTAATATGAATGAGATTCGTATTAGAACTATAGGTTAGTAAATTAATACGAATAACATTCATATTAAAACTATAGGTTAAGAAATGAATTGGAATTAATACGAATAACATTCACATTAAAACTATAGGTTAACAAAAGAATTGGCATTTGAATATTATTCAAATATTTATTTCATTAAAGTTATTAATTAATTAAACTTCATTTTCTTAAAGAGGAGTGGGATAGCGGTAACTAAACATTAAAAACAATACAACGTATTACAAAAAGAAAAAGGGTTTTTCTCTGAGGGTTAGGTTTTTATATACACTCTCTTAACACAAGAATACAAAGAAAAGTTTTCTTCACTGCTTCTTCTTCCTCTCTCATTAAAATTTTCCTCTCTTTCAAGAAGGACTCCCACCATTCCGTACCTTGCCGATAGACATAAGGAAGAATTTACGAAGGAGATTCACAAAGGAGACTACTGCAAATTATTGGAAATGAGAGTTATTCAGAGGTATTTTTCCTTTCTATTTTATGTTTAACCTTGATAATACAACATGTTGATTGTTCTGTATTTTAGTTTTTATTTTTTTGATCTTTTTCATCTAACAGAAAGTCAAAGAAAAGGCGATTAAACATTTCCACTGGAGATTCGATCCTTCAACTAGCTCATCTATTATATCCCCTTGTGCACAATGATCATGACATGCACATCACAACAATATATAGCCCACATGAAGTCATCGTCAGTCTTTGTCATGCTTATCTCTTAAGTCAACTGGTGTAGTTGTGTTGGGGTTGATGCCCTAAATCTCGTAGGGTTCTATAGTTTGTAAGCATTGCATGAACAAACTCTTATGTGATTAATAATATATGATATTTTATTCACTTTATCTATAAAATATGTGATATTTTAGTTGCATTAACCATAAATCAATAAACTAACATCCAACGTTATCATTGTAACTTAAACATGTATGTGGAGACATACAGGTGGATCATGTTTAAGTGATAACCTAAATGGTCTGTAGTAGATGGATAAGACTGGGTACCTTATCCTTGTGACACTTCGAGTATGGCCCACTTTGTAGGTGTTACAATTGTTGTAAAATACTACAAATGATTTGATCCTGATCATTCATGTATTAGACATGCGAGTGAGGATATTCTATACGAAGGAGTTTGTATAAGACCGGACCGCGAAATGTTTAGTCTCATTATATAACACCGTTAATAATAGATACTTACATTTCACCAAGATGACCATAAGTAACATGACTTGAATCCTGAGTGAGTTGTGAACTCCTGCCTACGAAGGCAGTCCTTTGATTTATATGGGTGAGAGTGGCCAGATCGCCAACTCAACAAGCCTACCATTTTGGAGATTCGTCTGATTGGGGAGTTGGGAATACAACTACACAAGATAGAATTCACTCATTCCCTAAAACAGGGGTAAGTAGATAAATTGCTCCTTTAAAGGCTAATTCTGGTTCTTGAACAATGTGGCACCAAACCCTCTCCAAACCCGAGAGAGGTTTAGTCATAGTAGGACTATGATCTATTGTTCGTTATTGGATAATTAACTCTTTTTCTCTAATAACCAATTGAGTGAGAGGTTATTGGTTGTTTCATGGTAGCCGTGAGATAAAAGGAAAAATGTTTTTCTAATTTTAGTAATGTTGAATTTAGTGAATTTTAGATTTCCTCTCTCGGAAATATTCTCACGGAAGTTGTCAAGTAAATGTGATTTACTAAGCGACAGCTTGGATGAGGTAAACGATCGTGGAGTGTTAGTAAGCAGCAGACACTCAGCTAAGCGATGAGCTAAATGATCGCATAGTTTTTGCTAGACGATCGTATAGCTTTTGCTAAAAGATTGGGCATTGACCTATACGATAGGTTCTGCCATCTCCCACTTACTCAATTGTTTACACGATTGTTGTTTTCTCTGTTGTTTTGCCTCAAACCAAGTCCACACAGAGCCCACGCTCTAGATTCTCACACTGAGAATACCAAGGTAGATTTCTTGGTGGTGTCATACTCAACTCGACATTGTCGAGGTTCTGTGGAGGCTGTTCGTGTTGTTCGGGTTGTTCGTGACTTAGGCAATCGTTGAGTTCGATTGTGCGATGTTCGTGCATTGTAGTGGTCGTGTTGGATGAACGTTCGTGGTTGCTGTGTTGCTGTGATCGAGCGTTCATGATCAAGGAGCTTGGCGATGATTCTACAAAAGTGTGTAGCATTTGTCCTTGATCTTTTTTATTATCATGCTGTAATTTATGTAATTAATGCATAATCGTATGTTTCTGTTTATGACTGTAATTGTAAAGTTCATATATGATTGTAATTTGGAATGATCTTTCCGTTGCTCATGGAAATCCTCATGTTCGATTTCCTTCAAATGGTATCAAAGCCCAGTTGTGTAATTGTGTAGTATTTACTAAATGATCGTTTAGCTAATGCTAAACAATCGGGAAAGAAGTGTGTTATCTTCTGCACCCGAGTCATGGAAATCCTCATGCATCATCCTTTTATTATAAGTGTTATAGCCTAAGGGTGAATGGAAGCATGTTGTGCTTGTTTCATTGTTGTTTTATATAAGTGTTATATAAAAGAAGTAGCAATGAATGAATAATGCATTGAGCATGACACTTAGGCTATTTATAATCGCTATGAATGTCTTGCATGTGTTAGCTTAGCATTGTGATTTTGGTTGTTTCCGTTTATAAGTGTTATAAAGGAAATTAGAACTAAAATCCATAAGAAAAAGTTACATGCGGATTTAAGGTGAACTCAAGTTTTTTAAAATTGGATTGAGATAGACCTAAGTTCAAATGGTTCTAAAGAGTTTAGTAACCTAGATTAATCTTTTAAAATCAGTTTAATAGGATTAAATTGGTTGGCATAAAAGATTAAATTTGTTTTAAATCTATCTATAAGGGACCTTTTGTCTAAGGCGGGTTCTGGCTAGGCTGGGGTTCATAAGTTAACGGAAACGTAACACCCCTACCTGGGAACCTACATGGAAAGGTGAATTAGATAGATTTTCAACAAGCATGCGACAATTTGGTCAAAGACTCCGTTAAAGATTTTAATGGATGATGATCAAAAGTTGTTTAACTATCCAAGGTAAAAGTTACTCTTAAGCAAACCTAAAAGTCACTTAGTTAAAATCCTTAGCCGTTTTTTTTCTAAGTAAGCTATACCCAAGATTATAAAATACTCAATAAGAGGAAGAGATGTATCTGATATGTCTATGATTCCACTCACGTTTCTCTCTGAACGTTCTCACCGTGAGATTCATGCTTGGCCTCGTGGTGCCCTGGGAGCATCCTGCTTCGAATGGTGTTTTCATGAGTCAATATCAAGGTGGACGGAGAGAGTGTTTATAGTAAGTGAGTGAAGGGTGTGTGTCAACACGTCCTATGGTCTCTGTCAACACTGTATAACCTGTCTCTTATACACATCTAGATGTGTATAAGAGACAGGCTTCCTCCTTCGAATGGTGTTTTCATGAGTCAATATCAAGGTGGACGGAGAGAGTGTTTATAGTAAGTGGGTGAAGGGTGTGTGTCAACACGTCCTATGGTCTCTGTCATTGGATCACACCGTGAGATCATTCTGTACTCCCTCGTGGCGCCTTGGAGCGTCCCCATCCATATGGGTTTTGTGCAGCTGGTCAAGATCAAGGTGAACTCCAGAAATGGATAGAGTCGTTTTAGGTTTTACCCCAATCAGATTTTTTCCCTTCAGATTGGCTGCTTGGGGCAGATCTCTAGGGCCTAAAATGGCAGGTCACACTTATGGGAAATTGTTGAGTAAGTTAATGATCTCTTGGCCAAATCAATGATGGCTAGTCATTATAGGAGCAAGAGTTGTTCTGGTATTAATGACTGGTTGAGAATTTCTCAATTCAAAGGAGGGATAATTGACCTCCCTTCGGCGGCTTTTATCCTAAACCTTTGAAGCGTCATTGAAAAACTAGATGCCACACAGGGTTCATATTAGTTTTGCTAAAACCTTATTAGATGTTGTTTGTTTTACAACGAGTATTTGTTTAAAAACCTAACGTAGGTCAATGTGTTTTTCCTTTTCAGCAACTCGTTAGTATTTCCATTTAGTGTTTTTAATATGACTGACTACATACAGTGGAAAGAATCGTGTGAAACGTATTTCGTGGCAAACGACCTCAAATTTTTCATGGTTGAGGAATGTCCTCAAGTCCCGACCCTTGATGCATCACGAAGTGTTCGCAATGCATATGAGATATGGATGAAGGCTAATTCATTGGCTAGACTTCACATTTTGGCTAACATACCTGATGTTTTGGCCAAAAGGGTTGAGAACATGGTCATTGCACGTGAGATCATGGACTCGTTGCAAGATATGTTTGAATGTCAGCTCTTACTTTTCAAGCATAAAGGGATGGATGATGAAACCAGTAGTGTCAGTTGTTCTGACACTGATCCCACTACTCTCCAAAAGAGGAGACAAGACCGTAAATCTGATTTATTGGTCTTAGAGACGTGTTTGGTAGAGAATGATGATTCTGCCTGGATCTTAGATTCGGGTGCTACCAACCATGTCAGTTCCTCTTACCAAGGATTCAGTTCCTGGCAAAAGTTGCCACAAGGAGAGATGACTCTACAAGTCAGTACTGGTGAGGTTGTTTCAGCTGTTGATATAGGCAAGCTGAAGTTATTTGTTGACAAGAAACGTTATCTGTTACTAGATAATGTTTTCGTAGTTCCTCATATTAAGAGAAACTTAATCTCGATTTCTTGTCTCATTGAACAAAGGTATACCGTCTCCTTTTCTGAGAATAAAGTGTTTATTTTCAAGAATGGAATGGAGATTGGTTATGGTTCAATGAAAAGTAACTTATATGTACTAAGGTCGTTAGCATAAAAGCCTTGTTTAACACTGAAATGTTCAGTACGACAACAACAGCTAAAAGACCAAATGTTTCTCCTAAGGAAAACGCTCATCTTTGGCATCTAAGGTTAGGTCACATCAACCTCAATAGGATTGAGAAGTTGGTGAAAAGTGGACTTCTAAAGAGTTTAGAAGAAAACTCCTTGCCGGTATGTGAATCATGCCTCAAAGGCAAGATGAGCAAACGACCTTTTATTGGAAAAGGTTACAGAGCCAAGGAAGCCTTGGAGCTTATACATTCAGACCTCTGTGGTCCGATGAATGTTAGAGCTCGGGGTGGGTATGAATATTTCATCTCTTTTATAGATGATTATTCGAGGTTCGGGTATTTCTATCTAATGCAACATAAGTCTGAAGCCCTTGACAAGTTCAAGGAGTATAAGGCTGAAGATGAAAACTTGTTAGGTAAGAAGATAAAAACACTACGATCTGATCATGTTGGAGAGTATATGGACCTCCAATTCCAGAACTATGTGATAGAACATGAAATTGCGTCCCAACTCTTGGCCCTTAGTACACCTCAGCAGAATGGTGTATTAGAAAGGAGAAACAGAACCTTATTGGACATGGTTCAATCTATGATGAATTATGTTCATCTTTCAGACTCTTTTTGGGGGTTTTGCAGTGCAGACTACATGTTATATCCTGAACAACATTCCTTTGAAAAGTGTTTCTGAAACACCTTTTGAGCTGTGGAGAGGCCGTAAAGGTAGTTTATGCCACTTCAGGATTTGGGGCTGTCTCGCACATGTGCTCGTGACTAACCCAAAGAAGTTGGAACCGCGTTCGAAGGTTTGACTCTTTGTAGGCTACCCCAAGGAAATGAGAGGTGGATACTTCTATGATCCGAATGAGAACAAAGTGTTT
Source organism: Benincasa hispida (assembly GCF_009727055.1). NCBI lineage: Eukaryota > Viridiplantae > Streptophyta > Magnoliopsida > Cucurbitales > Cucurbitaceae > Benincasa > Benincasa hispida. The sequence continues at coordinate 33,357,774 of NC_052349.1, read as the reverse complement.
ATTTCTACAAATGCTATCTTCTTAGAAGAAGACCACATCTGGGATCATAAGCCACAAAGTAAGCTCGTTTTGCGTGAGATTTCTAGTGAGACTGAGATTATTGAGGGTTCAACAAGAGTTTTTGAATAGGCCGATAGATCAACAAGAGTTGTTGAGGTCGGAACATCTAGTCAACCAGCTCAAGAGTTGAGACTGTCTCGATGTAGTGGGAGGGTTATGAACCCACCGGATCGCTACATGGGTTTGACTGAAGCCCAAAACGTCATTTCAAATGATGGGGTCGAGGATCCATTGTCTTTTAAGAAAGCAATGGAGGATGTTGACAAAGATGAATGGATTAAGGCCATGAACCAGGAAATGAAGTCTACGTACTTTAATAACGTTTTGGGCCTTGTGTTTACAAGAAGATCATCAATAGCTTAGTACCTTTCTTGGTACTATCTGTGGATGATATCCTACTCATTAGGAATGATGTAAGGTATCTGACTGACATTAAGAAATGGCTAGCTGCCCAGTTCCAAATGAAAGATTTGGGTGAGGCACAGTATGTTCTAGGGATCCAGATCATTCGGGATCATAAGAACAAACGGTTAGCCCTGCCTCAGGCATCGTACATCGATCAAATGTTGATCAGGTACAGGATGCAAGATTCCAAGAGGGGTTTATTACTCTTCAGGCATGGAATCGTTTTGTCTAAGGATCAATGTCCTAAGACACCTCAAGAGGTTAAGGAGATGAGACGGATTCCCTATGCTTCAGCTGTATGAAGCTTAATGTTTGCAATGTTGTGTACCAGACCCGATATTTGCTATGCAGTAGGGATTGTCAATCGGTATCAGTCCAATCCAGGATTTGACCACTGGATGGTGGTCAAGATGATCCTCAAGAATCTTTGGAGAATGAGAGACTACATGCTTGTGTATGGAGATAAGGATCTGATCCTTACAAGATACACGGACTCTGACATTCGGACTGATAGAGATTCTTGCAAATCGACATCGGGATCAGTTTTCACTCTGAATGAAGGGGTTGTAGTCTAAAAAAGCATCAAGCAAGGATGCATCACAGACTCCACTATGGAAGCCGAATACGTAGCCACTTGTGAAGCAGCTAAGAAGGCTGTTTGGCTAAGGAAATTTCTTTCAGATTTGGAAGTTGTTCCAAATATGGATTTGTCTATCACTCTTTATTGTGATAACAAGGGGTTGTGGCAAATTCAAAGGAGCCTCAGAGTCATCGTCGGGGTAAGCACATAGAGCGAAAATACCACTTGATCAGGGAGATTGTGCATCGTGGTGATGTGATAGTCACGAAGATCGCAACGGAGCACAACCTGTCTCTTATACACATCTAGATGTGTATAAGAGACAGGTAGTATAAGGATTAAGATGGGATACTTGATCCTAGTGACACTATGGATACGGCCCGCTTTGTAGAGGTTTGCAAGTATTGTAAACTACTACAGATGGTAGATCCTGACCATTCATGTGGAGACGTGCGAGCGGGGGTGTCCTATACAAAGAGTTTGTATAAGGTCGGACCATGAGATGACTAGACTCTGTATATAACGTCGTTGATACTAGAGACTTACATCTCACCTAAACGACCATAGGTGACACGACCTCAACAGCCTACTCTTTTGAGGACTTGTCTGATTTGGGAGCTGGGAACTCAATACACAAGATGGAATTCACTCCTTCCCGAAAGCAGGGGTAAGTAGAAAGATTGCTCCCTTAAGGGTTGATTCCAAGGCTTGAACATAATGGCCACAACTTCTCTTTGGAAGAGAGGACTCGGTCAATAGAACTATGACTTATGTTCATTAAAGAATTCAGTGGTACTTAAGGAGTTAAATGTAACTACAGGGGCATAATGGTTAATTGGTCGAGCTGTACTTACAAGCGATCTGTGAAGGGTTGTCGTACTGTTGATTGGTTAAGATGGACACATAATATATTTGTGGTAAGGAGAGTTCAGTTGTCGATCTTTCGTGGAGTGCCTGGCAGTTAATGGATGGTGGATCCCATGACTAAAAAGTTTAGTCAGTTATTCACGTACCGTCAAAGCTTCAAGCTACAGGTCCATAAGGTCCCCTTGGTAGCTCAATGGATTCAGTTGAGGATCAGTTCTTGGTGTTGATTTGAAATATTCAAATTAACAAGAGGTAATTCGATTATATATGATATGATCGATATGATGTATGAGATACATCTAGTGGAGGATTAATGTAAATGAGATTTACATTAAATACCATGGAATAGAAAAAAGAGTTATAGTTTATATGTTTCATGAGATGAAATATTAAAACTATAGGATATAAATATATTATGGTAAATTAGTTATCATTCATATTTATAATAATATTAATTATTGGATAATTAACTATTTTTCTCTAATAACCAATTGAGTGAGAGGTTATTGGTGGTTTCATGATAACCGTGAGATAAAAGGAAAAATATTTTCCTAATTTTATAAATATTGAATTTTGTGAATTTGAGATTTCCTCTCTCAGAAATATTCTCACGGAAGTTGTCAAGTAAATGGGATTTACTAAGTGACAGATTGGATGAGGTAAACGAGTGTGGAGTGTTAGTAAGCGACAGACACTCAGCTAAGCGATGAGCTAAACGATCGCATAGCTTTTGCTAGACGATCGTATAGCTTTTGCTAAACGATTGGGCATCGACCTATACGATAGGTTCTGTCATCTCCCACTTGCTCAATCGTTTACACGATTGTTGTTTTCTCTGTTGTTCTGCGTCAAACCAAGCCCACACAGAGCCCACCCTTTGGATTCTCATACCCAGAATACCAAGGTAGCCTTCTTGGTGGTATCATACTCAACTCGACATTGTCGAGGTTCTGTGGAGGTCGTTCGCGTTGTTCGAGTTGTTTGTTACCTAGGCGAGTTCGAGTGCACGGTGTTCGTGTAGTGTAGCGGTCGTGTTGGACGAACGTTCGTGGTTGTTGTGTTGCTATGATCGAGCGTTTGTGATCAAGGATCTTGGCAATGAGTCTATAAAAGTGTATAGCATTTGTCCTTGATCTTTTGTATTATCATGCTATAATTTCTATAATTAATGCATAACCGTATGTTTCTGTTTATGACTGTAATTGTAAAGTTCATATATGATTCTAATTTGGAATGATCTTTCCGTTGCTCATGAAAATCCTTGTGTTCAATTTCCTTCATTCAAGAGTTCCTGTTTTTGTTCGAGGCTCGTGACTGTTCAAGGGAGTTTTACGTGAAGAAAAGTTCTTCAATGGTAATGTATCTTGAACCCTTTATTTCTTGCACCAGAGCTGTAATTTATTTTGAATGCATATCTTGTATGTATAATATAAATTATGTTTTCAATAATTAATGGAATTTGGATGATCCGCTTCCGCTCAAGGATCTCTTCAATAGGAGTTCCTTTATTTGATATCAGAGCCAGGTTTCGCTCAAGGATCGTTTAGTTTTTGTTATGCGATTGTGTAGATTTTACTACAAGATCATGTAGCATTTGCTAAATGATCGCATAGCTAATGCTACGCGATTGTGTAGAGTTTGCTACACAATCGTGTTACATTGGTTGCATGATCACGCAGGCGCTCACTTGGCAGACGATTGTGGGGTATTAGATACTCGACGCATCCTTGCATTCTAAACGATCGTGTAGACTATCATGCTTATTGCATAGTCATTAGCTACACGATTGCGCAGTATATGATACTCGACACATGGATGTTAACAACACTATCGCGTAGACTTTCATGCTCATCACATAGTCATAAGCTGTGTGATCGCATATAAACGATCATCTATACTCGATGCCTTGCTGCTCGATGATCAGACATTTGCTATAGGATCAGCTGCAAGGGTTCTTTTGTGGAGTAGTTCGAGGCGAGCGGTTCAAGACCCAAGTCACTTGTTTCGAACCGGTGGACTCAATTTTGTAATAGAACAGCCTTTTAATTTCCGTTTTAGAGATGTTCTATCCTGGTCCATTAACTTTAGTTTAAATATACATGTGATGTATGTTTATTTTATTGTCATAATGTATGTCATATAGTTTTAAAACCCACCATAGGTTATGCATTTATTTTCATGCATCATTTTATATTATAAATGTTATAATATATTAGTATGCATGATTTAAATTACATAAAGCATACTCATGTATCATATAATATAAGAGTTATAGTATATGTATGCATGCATTATAGCATATCCATGCATGATTTATATTATAAATGTTATAATATAAGGTTGAATAGTTGTATGGAGTGTATGTTATAGCATAGTTCATTACTTAGTTATATAAAATTTATATATTAGTAATGAATGAACATTGCATGAAACATGCCACTACCTTAGGTTAAATTATAAATGTTACAATTAACTTATGTATATCATTCATGTAATGGTTGATTTTAATTGTTTCATTTATTTATAATTATTATAATAAATGAAATTAGAATTAAAATCAATAATAAAGAGTTGAATGCAAACCTTAGGCTATAATCTTTTTTTTAAATTATTTTAAAATTTGATTGAGATAGACCTATGATCACGTTTCTAATGAGATTAGAAATCTAAGTTTAATTTTTTAAATCGATTTAATAGGATTAAATTGATTCGTGATAAAATATTAAATTTGTAAGAAATGTATCTATAAAGGACCTTTTGTCTAAGGCTGGTTCTGGCTAGGCTAGGGTACTTAAGTCGATGGAAATGTCGTACCCCTACCTGAGAACCACTAGAAGAAATTTGGGCTTTAATGTCGGTTGATAGTGTTATTAAAGCCTTCAATAACACCAATAACACAGCCTTCAATGTCGGTTGCAACCGACATTAAAGCCTTTTTTTTAATTCTTAACCGACATTAAAGCCCGAATCTGTCCCTTCTTTTAAAATTTCATTGCCGAATCCATTTTTTTGGTCAAATAAGTTAAAAACGACATTATATGTCTCGTGTTTGGGTCAGGAAATGTCCGTGTTTTATATTAAAAAGTATTAAAAAAAAAATTTGCATGGCGAGCCCATCAATATTTGTCTTCCACCTATGAATTTATCCACAAACAAGAATCAATATTTCCAATCCATTACATATACTCATCAATATTTGTCTTCCACCTATGAATTTATCCACCAAAATTTGCAAAACAATACCATAACCAAACTTTCATAGAATACAACTTATACCAAAGCCATCATTTCTCACATTCACAAATATCAATTAGTACTAATTCCATGAATAAACAAGAATCACAATACCATGAATACAGCTTCCAATAATAAAAAAAATCATGTCTTCCACCTATGAATTTATCCACAAACAAATCACAATACCAGAACCAGATTTTCATAGAATACTTATACCAAAGCCATCATTTCTCACATTCACAAATATCAATTAGTACTAATTCCATGAATAAACAAGAATCACAATACCATGAATACAGCTTCCAATAATAAACAGATCATGTCTTCCACCTATGAATTTATCCACAAACAAGAATCACAATACCAGAACCAGACTTTCATAAAATACTTACATCAAGCCATCATTTCTCTCATTCACAAATATCATATTAGTACTAATTCCATTCACAAAGATCATAGTTAAATAAATTTACATTCATTCTAAGCTAGCATTTACATTCTATTGAGATAAAAAACAAGAATTACATCCTTACACAAATCGGCCAATACAACTTGCCCATTGGGTCCGAATTACGTCGATCTCTCCTTGCGTATATGCATCTTTTGTATTGAACTACAAAAAGGAAAAAAAAAAAAAAAAAAAAAAAGATAATTCAACATAAGTTTACGTCCATTTATTAAATTAAAGCTAGTACTATATAAAAAATAATAATTTACGTACGAGGCTGGCATATTCAACTAAAAAGTTTTACATTATCCATATAACTAAAAAGTAAAAAGCCCCCTAAAGCAACACCAAAACTTCAAGCATCTAAAAAAGCAACTAATGGATACAAGACTTCAATCAAATGAAACCACAAAAAACATCTCCAACTAAAAGATGCTATCGAGGGTCAATCCTAGATAATGAAGAATTTGATTCAAATTGACGAAGAAGCACAATAAATGGTTAAACAAGAGGTAACAAAAGATTCGACAATGATAATGAAGAATTAACCTAACCCACAATGCATGAATAACCCACAAACTACCATAGTGCAACCGGATTCATTTAGACAAATAATGCTTAAATATAAACTACCAAAGGATGCCTAAGAAATTCTACTACCATAAACCAACCAAACTATAAACTACCAAAGGATGCCTAAGAATCTATTCCAAAACTTTAGAACAAATAGACTTTTAAGATAAGCATCTTATAAATATTACCTTGTACTTGTTATTAATGTTGTTATGAAGTCCTTTTTGTGTTTGGTGCATCTTCTCCACTTATCAACCTTCTTAAAATATGTCCAATGCAATCTTCCTATCTTCCTTCCAAATCCTTAAGAATCAAAATTTAACCTTATACATCAAACTTGAACCTAACAAAATGAAAAACTTCACTCAAAGTCATTTCATTATTACTCAAATGAGTTAGCTCCCAAATTCTAATTCGACCAGTTTCCAAAAGAATCTTACTCTGAAATAGCTAGTTTATCTAGTTGCAATTTAACACTCAAAGCATAAGAATATTATATTTTTCATAAAGGGACTTGAGTAAACAACAAAGTACCTTCTTGAGTTGGTTTAGTAACTCACTTCTTTCCCAACCTCAGAAGAATAGCAATTGTGAGCATAACAAAGTACCTTCTTGAACTGAGATATTTGCATCCCATGTGTTGCAGCACACTGACTCTCTCATGATTGTGTTCCATGCTTGATTATGACATACCGTTCTTCCTCATATATATTGAAAAGTGTTAAAACAGTAACTATTTAAAGTGAAACAGACATTTTATCTTACTTTTATCTCTCAACAAAATTGTAAACATCCTATATATAAAAGATTTAAAAGAGAGAGATAAAAAAAAAGAGAGAAATCAATGAGTTAGACGAATTAAGAGAGAAATCAATGAGTTAGACGAATTAAGAGAAAAATCAATGAGTTAGACGAATTTATCTGTAATATTTTTCCCTTTCTACTTCTCAAGAAATCTCAGCTCTTCTCGTGGACGTAGGCACCTCTTGCCAAACCATGTTAAAATCTTGTTGTCTACTTCTCATCCCTTACCTTGCATGCGTAAATCTGCATTATAAGTCTTTTGATCTTAAAAAAATCGCCATTATTGCTAAGCATTGAGCGCTCTCAACCTTTCTCTTCCTTCTTTGTACAAAATAATTTCATTTTTCCTCAACATTCAAACACAAGATAGAATCACCAGCAAACAAATCAATTATGATCTCAACATCTTCTTTTCATTTAATAGGAAACTACTATTCAAACACAAGTTGACAGAGACTGTCCAGACTTGCACAGGGATGTGTCACTTTTAATATCAGAACCACTGTGACAAACATCAGCGACTACAGCTTCTAGAAGACGCTCTGTCGGTGAATCAGATGTCAACTGGCTACCACTCATTCTCTCATATAACTCAAAAGCTTTACCACCAAAAACATACTCTGTTTGCCAGTCAAGATAAAGAGCATCTTTCAGAAAAGCAGGACCAAGTACTTCATGCAGCTCATAACCAGCAGGGAACTTCAACGATGTGTTTGACGGATACATATCAATAGTTTCTGATGCTTCCATATCATTTTGAAAGTACATTTCTGTAGGATTGGTTCGGCTAAACGTCCCACTGTGATTAATTCCAACAAATACAGAAGAGGCGTGAGTATTCATAGGGAAGTATGCATCATTTGTCACTATCTTTTCAGGTGGAAGTAAATTACCACATATATTAACCATATCCATGGCAGAATTTTGCTTCTTTGCACCCACTAGACTCCCCTCCACATATCCTGTCATCAAGCAATCTCACTTGTGATTTAAAACTCTCCACATTGATAGCATCTGGCTTTGTTTTTAGAGATTCAGTGCCCTCAGATCGTGACAACTCTATCCCCACATTCTTGCTGACATTTTCATCTTCACTTTTCTGTACAGGAAGTAGATTTAAGAAAAATCCCTGTTTTTATCACAGGAAGGAAAATTAAGGTAATTTTCAAAAGTGTCTAAGTTGTTAAAACAACCAACAACTCACTCACCTGTGTTGCTAAGCTTCTAGATGGAATGTCTGCCTACAGAAAAAGGAAATTTTGATATGATTAGTGTAACTAGTACATACCCTAGCATATCAAACCAACACAGACAAATTCTTTAATTGCTTTTTTTGATGTCAATCTTTTTGATATGCCAACAAATTCTTTAATTGTCTAAACAACAGAAAAAGAGAGAGAGGAAAGATAAAGAGACACAGAAAGACAATTACCACGTATCCTGAGCTTTTACATGACTGCATTGGCTTAATATGCCCTGCTGATGACTCCTGGAGAGTTAGAAAAACATTTCTGATGCGAGCCACAAGATTGACATCCTCAGTTACCTAATTCCAATAATAAAATGAACATGGATACAATAAACAAAAGTTAGATAACATTTATATCTAAGGAATGAACAGAATATTTATGGATAATCTCTGCACTGATCCATGCAAGTTAAACCAAGTAACCCTAAATCTAGACAGTGAGCCAGAAATTGGTATTCCAGTTATATGAGATCAAAACTGTAAAATATATCAGAAAGAAAATTCTAATATAAGAAGCCCAAATAGAATGCACAGGTTGACTGTCTAGGAAGAAATCCATCAGCAATACAAGAGCATCGAAGATAAACCTAAAATTTGAAAATATCTGAAAAGCACACAACTTTATAAATTGAGGTCAGCAGAATAAAAAGGAAAATCATTAGTGAAGATGAAGAACAAAAGGACACCCATCAAAAAACCCAAAGCATCACGAGTATACTTTATTTGTGAACTTTTTTTTAAGACAAGAAACAATTACATTGATGAGTGAAATTACAAAAGAAGGGAAAAGAGAGATCCCAAATCCAAAGGAGTTACAATAAAACTTCTCCAATTGGACAAAAGAGAGGAAAGTGTATAAGAGGAAAAAAGTGAATTTACTTTTACACCAAGAAAAAGCAATTAAGAGAACATTATCAAAAAAATTGTCGATAAGTAGTCTCCTTAGATTTCTCAAGTATACTTCATTTGTGAACTTAATGAAAGTACTAAAATGTGATGAAACAAAAATGAGGTCTCCAGCTCCAATTTACAAATAAAAAAATCACCTGTATTTTAACCCATTATTCAAAGCATGGGTAAAAATTACTGAAATAAATACATATTAACATTTAACAATACGAATAATGGAAATAAAATATAGGTCCCAGACTATCTTTGCTGTTCCAATTCACAAATAGAAAAACATAAAGGTTTTGAAACCTATTTTTTTAGACATTGTACCAAAAGCTACTAAACCTAACAGTCAAATACTAAAACAATTGTAGGGAATGTCAGGCTACAAGAAATTACAATAAATTATAATATCAGAGAAGGCCTATTATTAAAATAGTATTACATGTAACAAGTTCAGAAACAGTTAGTATTGAAAACAATTATGTATACGGCATCCCAAAACAAAAAGTTGATGTTCAGCAAGGAACATAATTCACAAACTTTCACAATCTACCGCAAGGAAATGCTCTTACTCTTATCTAAAGATCCAAGCTGTAAAACCCCATGCGGAACAACTGCTACTACAACAATAGTCTACAAAGCATTATAAATAATAATCAAGTAATCAGTTAGAAAAATTATATATAAAAAAAGAGATTAACAGAAAGTAAACTTGAATAAGCCGGATTTCTTCTCAGACTTCTTATCAAAACAGCACCTGAACAGTTGAATCCATGACCAAATCCATGGCCGGATGCTTGGCCGGGTTGTGGGTTTCGCGTGGAGGGGGGTGAAGCGGGAAATGAAAAAAAAAAAAAAAAGGGAATGGGTTTTGTTTTTTTTAGAAAAAAAAAAGAAAAGTGGATCTTTAATGTCGGTTTAAATCGACATTAAAGGTATACCTATAATATCGGTTTAAAACAGACATTAAAGATCCGCTTTTTTAAAAAAAACAAAACTCATTATACATCCGGTTTCACTTTTTCCAACCGACATTAAAACCAAAAATTCTTGTAGTGAACCTACCTGGAAAGGTGAATTAGATAGATTTATTACATGCATACAAATTTGATGAAATTTTGTTAAAGAGTTTAATAAGACTTGAACCAAAGTTGTTTAATCATCAAAGACAAGAGTTCTTTTTTAGCAAATTAAACAAACACTTAGATAAAATCAGTAGCCAAATTTTCTTGTTTAGTGGAGAATGATAATTATATTGTACTTTATTATATTGTACACCCCACTAGCTTTAGGACAAGTGGGAGATTGTTGGGGTTGATGCCCTAAATCTCGTAAGGTTCTATAGTTTGTAATATTGTATGAACAAACTCTTATATGATTAATAATATATTATATTTTATTCACTTTGTCTATAAATATATGTGATATTTTAGTTGCATTAACCACAAACCAATAATCTAACATCCAAGGTTATTATTGTAACTTAAACATGTATGTGGAGACATACAAGTGGATCATAATTAAGTGATAACCTAAATGGTCTGTAGTAGATGGATAAGGTTGGGTACCTTATCTTGGTGACACTACGAGTATGGCCCACTTTGTAGGTGTTACAATTGTTGTAAAGTGCTACAAATGATCTGATCCTGATCATTCATGTATTAGACATGTGAGTGGAGATATTCTATACAAAGGAGTTTGTATAAGACCGGACCACAAAATGTTCGGTATCATTATATAACACCATTCATAATAGAGACTTACATTTCACCAGGATGACCATAGGTAACATGATCTAAATCCTGAGTGAGTTATGAACTCTTGCCTATGAGAGCGGTCCTTTGATTTGTATGGGTGAGAATGGCCAGATCGCCGACTCAACAAGCCTACCATTTTGGAGATTTGTCTGATTGGGGAGCTGGGAACACAGCTACACAAGATGGACTTCACTCTTTTCCCGAAGCAAGGGTAAGTAGATAAATTGTTCCCTTAAAGACTGATTTCAGGTCTTGAACAATGTGGCACCACATCCTCTCCTGGCCCGAGAGGGGTTTAGTCATAGTAGTACTATGATCTATTGTTCATTAGAGGAATCAATGGTACTTAAGAAGTTAAATGTAACTATAAGGGCAAAACGGTAATTTGGCCTAGTTATACTTACGAGCAATTTGTGAAGGGTCATCGTACTGTTAATTGGTTAGTGGAGTATCTAACGGATGGTGGATAATGTAATTAAAGAGTTTATTTAATTGTTCATATACCGTTGGAGTTTCAGGTCCATAAGATCCCCTTGATAGCTCAAAAGGATTTAGTTGAGAATTAGTTTTTGGGTTAATTTGAATTGTTGAAATTAATAAGAGGGATTTAATTATATATGATATAATTAAATTGTTTCAATTATATATGATATAATTAAATTGTTTCAATTATATATGATATAATTGTCATAATGTATTTGATACATTATAGTTTAATNTCATAATGTATTTGATACATTATAGTTTAATGGGAGGAAATAAATATTTGAATGAGATTCAAATATATTTTCTATGAATGTGGTTCATAGTTGTTAAATTTAATATAAATATGATTTATATTAAATGTCATAAAATAGAGAAAAGAAACTATAGTTTATATTGTATGTGATACAATATTAAAACTATAGGTTATAAGTTATATTTGATATAACATATAATTTAATATAAATATAATATAATAAGTTAGTTATCATATTTATTTATATTATTTTATTATTACTTGAATAATATCTTCCCTCTTTTCTCTCCAACCACCTTAGTGGGTGGTTATTGATTTTGTGGCAAGAGGAGTAAAAGAAAAGTGTTTTCTTTCTTCCTTTACGACTAGCAATTTTGAGATTGCCAAACGATTGAGAGTTGCAAAAAAGTTTTGTGTGTTTCCTCAATCTTCTACCTCCTCCACTCAAACTTTCCCTCCTAACCAAAATAGTCAGATCCCACCAGTCCTGGGTTCTCACCCTGAGAATATCAAAGGCTCTTTGTGGTAGTGTCCACCTTGTTTAATATGAGGTATCTTGAAGAAGGTCTTCAAGAGTTGTTGTTTCTTTTCGAGGCTCATGATTGTTCAAGGGAGTTTTATGTGAAGACAGGTTCTTCAAGGGTAATGTATCTTGAACCCTTTATTTCTTATATCAAGCATGTTGTTATTTTGAATGCATATCTTGTATGTGTACTGTAAATTATGTTTTCAATAATTAATGAAATTTGGACGATCTGCTTCCACTCAAGGATCTCTTCCATATGAGTTCCTTCAAGTTGATGGTTGTTTAACACAACGATAGCACCATTTGTCGCATGTCGAATTGTTTGAACACTTGATCTAGGTGATGTCACTCTATGATATGAAAGCATTAAAAGGGCTCATCGTCAACCAAATGTTTTGATCATCATGGCAATATTTAGGCAACAATGTCATAATATTTGGTGTATACGTCTAATACTTGACATGCTGAGTGGATGTTCAACAAAATGATCAAAATTCTCTAACTCGCATTGTGGTGTGAAGTATAAAACTAATCAAAAGCTCATATTTGTAGTAGTATCAATGGGCTTGGTATTTCCAAAGTTGTTGCATGACTAGCTCGACATAATTCTTTGTATAACCATGCAAAATAGACAACACCTCATGAGTACCTACCGGTTCCCTCAAAATTACCTGGTACAGTTCACTATTTTGAGTGCCCCATGTAGACTTAACTTGTGAATAGGGTATGTAATTTTGGCAAAGTCACATACCCCATCCACGTTTCATTTGCTTAATACATGGACGGTATACAATTGTATGTAAAAGTGTATCCCATCCACACATTGGTAATCCTATTTTTGTTAATATTTAATTAAATAACATTATTTCTTAAAAAAAATCCTTGAATTAGGTGTTTTTTTTTTCATGTGAAAAAATTTGACTTGAATTAGGTTGGCTTTCGATTTTAACCTAAATGTATATAAAAGCATGATAGATCTAATCTTAGAATAGCTATTAGATCTAATCTTAGAATAGCTCACTTTTTTTTTTTTTTTTTTAAGAATAGGTATCACTTAGTTTATAAAATATAACATATATCTTAAAATTTGGGTTATACAATTTCTCATTATTATCATTATATCTTTTTTTTTTTTAATACAAATAGAGATTTAAAACATAAACCTCTTATTCATATGTTAAGTTATTCGCTTTGGTTTATAACTCTTCATTTAGTTTAATAATGAGAGGGTGAATTGTCTTGGCCTTAATCTATCTTCTTACCTTTAGAGATCTAAACCACCTCAAAAATTGGTTAACTAATAGTAAATTATAGAGTTTTAACTATTTACATTTCTAAATTTTAGGTTGTATTGATTAAAATTCTAAATCAATTAAGTAATTAATTCAAAAGTCTAAACTTCTATAACTGAAACATTTAATTACTTTGTTAGTAATTTAGGGGGCGTTTGGGTAAGAGTTGGTTATTATAATCATATTTTAGTTTAAGAAAAAAATAGTAAACATGGTAGCAAAAGATAAAAAAAATGATGAATCTAAAATAGTAAAAACTGTAACAAATACGATAGTAAATTGGGGTTTTGAAATAGGGTTAACTGTAGCTAATTAGGTACTACACAATAGTATTTACTATAGCAAGAGATGATTATTATAGTTTGGGATAGTCCTTGCCCCAAACGTCCCCTTATAGTTTTCTTTCACTTTGATTCTATTTAAAATAAATTCAAAATTACTTAAATAAAAATATTATTCTCCACAAAATTATACTAAGGTAGCAATAAAAATTGGTGTAATTCTTTTAAACCATTAAATTATTGAAAATATTTACAAATATAGCAAAATGTCACTATCTATTAGCGATAAACCACGATAGACATCTATCACTAACACTGATAGATACTGATGGACCGTGATAGATGTCTATCGCAATCTATTGTGATCTATCACGGATAGATAGTAACATTTTTTTTATATTTATAAATAAATTAACTCATTTTCTTTATTTGAAAACCATCCTAAAAAATCCTATGTAATTATTTTTAAATAAAGTAAAGAAATTAGAAGAAAATAAGTCGATTCAATCATTCCAATTTAATGAAAAGCTAATATTATATATTCATTCCCACTTAATTTACAATTATACCTACATCTAAGAATATAACAAAATTCTAATGAATGACCTAAATTAAATTTATTGAGTTGTGAAGGTTTAAATTGTTATAAATTGGTCCATAAGAGCTTAGCTCAACTAGGACGTCTTTAGTTCAAAATTTTCACTCCAATTTGTATTAAAAAAGGATAATTATTTAAATTATAAAACTGTTGAAAATATTTACTAAATATAGTAAAATGTGATTGTCTATCAATGATAGACCATGATAGATATCTATTAGTAATACGGATAATCAATGGACTGCGATAAATGTCTATTGCGATCTATCATCAATAGGTAGTGATAATATACTATATTTATTAGGGTTATTTTCAAATATAGAAAAATAAATCAAAATATTTATAAAATATAACAAAATTTTAGAACTATTTTTATCGGCGTCTATCAGTGACATTGATAGACACGGATAGAAATCAATCAATGTCTATTAGTATCTATTATTGATATTTCTAAAATTTCACTCTATCTTGTAAATATTTTTACTAATTTTATAATTTAAAATAATTTATTTATTTATTAAATAAACCTATTCATTTTTCTATATTTGAAAATAATTTGGTTATAAATTAACGTTTGCAAAAAGAAAAGGGGAAAAAATGGTCTAACGATAACGTCCCGGATCTCCTTCTGTTGCATTAAAACGGACAAATCGTAATTCCCATTTTGAAGCGCGTGAAAAAAAGCGCGTGAGTCCAACATTACGGTGTTTGAGTACAGTACAGTTCAACGCCGAAACTTTCGTATACTATAAAATCTTAGATATGAAGCAAAACCCAAAAACCCTCGGAAAAGAGCCTCCATTGGAATACCCACATCTGCTCCACTCTCCCCTCCGCTTCTGTTGCCGGAGAATTTCTGCGACGGTCATCGGAATTCTCTTTCTCCAATCACCATGTCGCAGTCGTTGGAGCTTTTACTCATTCAATTCCTTATGCCCGACAATGATGCCCGGCGGCAAGCGGAAGAGCAGATTAAGCGTTTAGCCAAGGATCCGCAGGTGGTGCCTGCTCTTATTCAGCATCTCCGCACCGCCAAGACTCCCAACGTCCGCCAGTTAGCTGCTGTTTTGCTCCGCAAGAAGATCACCGGTCATTGGGCTAAGCTTTCTCCTGAACTCAAGCAGCTTGTTAAGCAGTCATTGATTGAGAGCATCACTATGGAGCACAGGTCTTCTCGGATTTTTCATTCTTCCTTGTGAATTCTGAATTGTATTTTGGTTTTGAGCTCTTTCTCTTTATCATGGTGTGGAATGAGATGAATGCTTGGAATGAGTTCAAATGATTCGGTGTAAAGGGAATTGGGTGTGTTCCAATTCGTGGAATTACGTCTTTGGTCTCTTCCTAGCATTACTTAGCTTTTATTATCGAAATTTTATTGGTCATTACTTCGTTGAGGGTGTAGAATTTTTTTCGTATATGTTGCTATTGATTCTTTGTGTGTTCTATTATTAACAAATATGTATACTTGTGATCTTGCAGTCCACCTGTGAGAAGAGCAAGTGCGAATGTTGTAAGTATTGTTGCAAAATATGCTGTTCCAGCAGGGGATTGGCCGGACTTGCTGCCTTTTCTGTTCCAATGTAGTCAGAGTTCTCAGGAAGATCATAGAGAAGTAAGTTCATACCCGACAAGAAATTTTTACTAATCTGTAATCAATCGGTGTGAATGTACTTGTACAGTAGTGACACCAGATAATTCACAACATGACTAAATAATTTTAGAATGTGCATTTTTTTCTATCTTCTTCATGTACTTTAACTGGCGGTACATGTTCGTTGAAGATTTGAAGTCTTATTAAACGCTGTAATTGGTAGGACTAAACCCAATTGTTTCACTGGCTAAAATGTATGATTCCCCTGGTGTTAGTAGGTGGCTTTGATTCTATTCAGCTCCCTGACAGAAACGATTGGAAATACCTTCCTACCACATTTTACAGATTTGCAAACTCTCCTACTTAAGTGCTTGCAGGACGAGACTAGCAGCCGTGTCAGAGTTGCAGCTTTGAAGTAATGTTTTTGTTTTTTACTCACTCTCCTTACCATTAAATAGCTTTGTTATTTACGTGAATATTTTCTTCTAATGTTCAGGGCAGTGGGATCTTTTCTGGAATTTACTAATGATGGACCTGAAGTGGTAAGCCCGAATATGACTATGTTAGAATGGAATTTATGGTTTATTTATTTTGAGCTCCTTGTGTGATGGGATTTTTTCCCCTCCTGTTGATGGCATATAAATATGTTACTATAGCTAACTAGGTCTGCTCGGTGCCTCAGCTTTCAAGTTGTTTTATCATTTCCTTCAGGTGGTCCTGTCTAATACCAATGTTTCCTGGGCTCTTCTATATTATTTTGTTCCAGCTTATGCAACAATCATTCACTCATATCTATTAATGCAGGCCAAATTTCGTGAGTTCATTCCCAGCATTCTAAATGTTGCCAGGCAGTGCCTTGCTAACGGCGAGGAGGATGTTGCAATAATAGCTTTTGAGATATTTGATGAACTGATTGAATCTCCTGCTCCGCTTCTTGGGGAATCTGTTAGATCAATTGTTCAATTTTCACTTGAAGTTTGTTCTAGCCAAAATTTGGAATCTAGCACTCGTCATCAGGTAGGGCTGTATGTCTAACTTTCTTTTAAAAAAATATATATATTACAAATATTTGGAATTTCCTTTTCAAGAAATAGTGATAATTTTCTTTCTTTCCCTTTTTCTTTCCTAATCTTTCCTTCTCTTTTCCCTGTTCAATCCAGGCAATTCAGATAATCTCGTGGCTGGCAAAGTACAAGCCCAATTCCCTGAAAAAGCATAAATTGATTGTCCCTGTTCTACAAGTTATGTGCCCATTACTTGCAGAGTCATCTGATGGAGATGGAGACGATGATCTTGCTTCTGATCGAGCTGCTGCTGAGGTTATTGATACAATGGCCTTAAATCTATCAAAGCACGTTTTTCCTCCCGTGCTTGAATTTGCTTCTCTTAGCAGTCAAAGTGCAAATCCAAAGTTCCGTGAAGCTTCTGTAACATCTTTAGGGGTCATATCAGAAGGTTGTTCAGAACATGTAAAGGGTAAGTTAGAACCAGTTCTTCATATTGTCCTTGGAGCATTAATGGACCCTGAACAAATGGTAAGAGGGGCTGCATCTTTTGCCCTGGGTCAATTTGCTGAGCATTTACAGCCAGAAATAGTGTCACTCTATGAGACTGTGCTTCCTTGCATTTTAAATGCCCTTGAAGATAATTCTGATGAAGTGAAGGTATGGTGGATCCGTGGAGGAGAAATGATGTCATGATTAAATAATGGATTGTGCAGAAGTTTTTAGTGGTGAATTTTCATTTGCAGGAAAAATCATACTATGCATTGGCTGCATTTTGTGAGAACATGGGTGAGGAAATTCTTCCTTTTCTTGATCCTTTGATGGGTAAACTGCTGTCTGCCCTTCAGACAAGCCCCCGGAATCTGCAGGAAACATGCATGGTACAGCATATACTCTCTTTCAAAAAATTTCTTCCACCTGGCCATCTAAACTTTGAGATGAATTCTTAATCTTCTATGCACCAAATGTATTCCCATGACTTGAAAATTGTCAAATGAATTACAGTCCGCAATCGGTTCAGTAGCAGCTGCTGCAGAACAAGCTTTCTTGCCTTATGCTGAGAGAGTGTTGGAGTTGATGAAAATATTTATGGTTCTTACCAAGGATGAGGAGCTTTGTTCCCGAGCAAGAGCAACCGAGTTGGTTGGAATAGTTGCCATGTCTGTTGGGAGAACTCGGATGGAACAGATTCTACCTCCTTTTATTGAGGCGGCAATTGCTGTAATGCCTAAGCTCTTGTCTTTGGCTGGTCTTGATTTCTAGTTTTACCTTCCAAGACTTGATCCATTCCTCCTCTTCTCTTAGGGTTTTGGCTTGGACTTCAGTGAATTGCGTGAGTATACTCATGGATTCTTCAGCAACGTAGCGGAAATTTTGGATGATGGATTTGTGAAGGTAATGATCTTTGTATGGTTCATCGTCAATCATTTTCTCATAGTTACAGCATCTTTGATGTTAAAATTTGTTCTGTAAACAGTATCTTCCTCATGTTGTACCCCTTGCATTCTCTTCTTGCAATCTGGATGATGGCTCTGCTGTGGATATAGATGAATCGGATGATGAAAATATAAATGGGTTTGGAGGAGTTTCATCTGATGATGAAGCTCATGATGAGCCCAGAGTTCGAAACATAAGTATCAGGACAGGGGTGCTGGATGAAAAGGCAGCTGCAACACAAGCTCTTGGCTTGTTTGCACTGCACACAAAGAGTTCTTATGCACCGTATCCCTTGCCATAGATTTTATTATTATTATTATTATTATTATTATTTTGGATTCCCCCTCGAACCCCAGCGTCATCAATTACTATTTTAGGTTCTTTAACTATACTAAGCTATTTGGAGGAAACATTAAAGATTTTGGTTCAACATTCAGGATATTTTCATGAAGATGTCCGACTTCAAGCAATCATTTCTTTGGAACGTGAGTTGCTAGCACTTCTTTCTTTGAAATTATTCTTTAGCCACTGGATAGCTCGTCTTTTTCAAGTTATTCTTTATGATTGGTAAATCGACCTTTTCTTTTCTTAGACTTTATTATCGGTGCAACTCATTTATAATAAACAATGAATGCTGAGGGAGCATTAATAGCGTTAAACTCATAAACTTTTTAATGTGCTTTTATTTGTTATGTTTTCCGCTTATTTTATTAGCATTAGAATGTGAGGGAATCAGTAGCCTTGTCTATTATCATTTTTTATTATTTATTATTTATTTTTGGATCGATTTTACATTTCATTTTGATATCCTTATACTTGTTTGGGGCCGTTTAGATTAGTCTTAGGAGATTGAATTATTAATTGGTGCTATTTTCTGCAACCTTCCTTTGGCCGTTCTGGAAGATATCCCCGCCCCGCCCCGTGCATACTTTTACTTGAAGAAAAGAAATTTTCTAGGAACTACGTCTTTATACATTTTTCATTGAATGCAACTGCAGATATTCTGAAGGCAGCTCATGCAGTCTCCCAAAGTTACAACGTGAGTACTTATTAACACAATTCTTCTTGCATTTGGAGCGGTTGTCATGCCCCATGTTTCCTGTTAATTTCTTAATTGAATATCCAATGAATGATTATTGGTGAATTATAAATTCTTAAATTTTATGTATACTTGTTTTTGACATATACTTGTATGAATTTATGGCCCTTCTTCCCTCAACAGGATATTGCTTACCTTCTTTTTAGAGGAAAATTTTATTTTTACCTGATGTGTTATTTGCATTCTCACTTTTCCCTTCTTTTTTCCCATTGTTCAGGATGCATCGACAAGGGCAAAAGAAATTTTTGGTAAGACTGGAAGAACATGTTATAGGACTCTATGTACATGTTTAATTTTTATTTTAAGTGGTGGTTATTGAGCACTTCATTTGTTTTAGATACTGTGATGAATATTTATATCAAGACCATGGTTGAAGATGATGACAAAGAAGCAGTTGCTCAAGCTTGTACAAGCATGGCTGACATTATCAAGGACTATGGCTATGTTGCAGTGGAACCTTGTAAGTTTTGATATTAAGTTTCAGATCACTGTGAAATGGATTTTATTCAACTATTCTATTCGAATCTTATGGTATGCTGTTATGGTCTAAACATTAGATATGCCTCGGCTAATTGATGCAACATTAGTTCTGCTTCGTGAGGAATCTGCTTGTCAGCAAGTGGAATCTGATGGTGAAATTGATGAGGATGATACTGAACATGATGAAGTACTTATGGATGCAGTGTCTGATCTGCTTCCTGCATTCGCAAAGGCCATGGGCTCTTATTTTGCACCCATCTTTGCAAAGCTATTTGAACCATTAATGAAATTTTCGGTGAGTAAGCGACTGGGCTTGATAGTACTTCAAGATTTACAAGAGAGTAACTTATGAACTGTTGCCTCACTTTCCCTCATGTCCATCCAGAGAGCCTCACGACCTCCTCAAGATCGAACGATGGTGGTCGCCTGTCTTGCCGAAGTAGCTCAGGACATGGGAGCTCCAATTGCTGCTTATGTTGATGTAAGTATTCATTACCGCAGATAATTTATTTTTGCTTCCTCGTGTTCTTTACCAACTATTTTAGAAGCGTTTTCACTATACCTTTTTAAGTGATCTAAAAAATTCGACAGTGTTTGGTTAAAAGATCTAAATTGTGATATAAAAGTGCGTCTCGCTAATTAGAAGTGTTCAAAAATCCAAGATTTCAATAATGGGAGTGGTTTGAAATTCTCTAAGAATAGTTATAAAAATACTTAATAGTATGTTTAGGGAAAACATTTAAGTATCCTTCCCAACTTCACATAAAATATTTTTCTCAAAAGACATGTAAACGATTGAGAACATTTCAAGTGGCTTTTTTTCTAATGCTGTATGCATAACTTTCAGAAAGTAATGCCTTTGGTTCTCAAAGAATTGGCGTCATCAGAGGCAACTAATAGAAGGAATGCTGCATTTTGTGTTGGAGAGTTCTGCAAGAATGGGGGCGAGTCTACTTTGAAGTATCCTTATCTATGCAATTTTATTAGTTTATTTACTTTCATCTGTTGCTCTCTTCTTGATCATTTTATTGGCATTAGAGTTGTTGTGTTGCCTGCCTAGGAACCTAATATTGTTATGATGTACTGATCATATGCTTTTATATTATTTTTCACATTTAACTTTTGCTTTGAACTTTCTTTATAGTCAACACCACCCTTTTTCTTAATCGGTATCAGATATTATAATGATATTTTTCGGGGACTCTACCCATTATTTGGGGAATCTGAGTCAGACAATGCTGTTAGGGATAATGCAGCTGGTGCAGTCGCAAGAATGATAATGGTGCACCCTGAAGCTGTCCCATTGAATCAGGTTAGTTTGTCTCTAGTTACTCTTCTCTCCCCCCAGTTTTCTTCCTTCTGTATCCGTAGGTCCTGGCTCAACCGTTTATTTTGATCTTGTTACCTAGGTCCTCCAAGTTTTTCTGAAAGCTCTACCCTTAAAAGAAGATCACGAGGAGTCCATGTCTGTCTATGGTTGTGTGTCTACTCTTGTTTTGTCATCTAATCCCCAGGTATTTGTTCTGTTGGTCTTTAGCACGAATTTTGAAAATGCTTATTTATGGAGAGCATAGTTTTGTTTTTGGAGATAATTCAGGAATATACACTTTTTGTTAGCGTCCCAATTACATTGTGAGGATAACTCTGTAACATTTGATACTGTGATTGATTGTTACGGGAATTCATATCATGTTGATTTCTGACTCCGAAGTCTCCCGTAGTGCACAGTAACACTGGGGGAAAGGTTGTAGTGTGCGAGGGACATTATGCATACTTCATTACTTTCCAAAATTTACATGAAACCTTGGTGGAAAAATGTTCATTTTTGTTAAAATTTTACCAGTATTTTCCCGGTTTACATACATTTGGGGTCATAAACCTTTTACTTGATCTATGTTATAGGACCCAAATTGTATATGTATTGGACGGCATGGGGGAAGAAGTTTAAGTGCCCTAATTAAACCTTAATGCCTAACATAATGTTTAACCGAGTAAGTTAGGGAGGTATGAAACGGGAAAGCGAGGAGAAAAGGCAGAGGGGTAATCGAATTTGAGATTAACTAAAAGGCACAAACTAAGTTTGTTCAGTATTGAAAAAGAAATCTGGTTGAATATAGTTCTGCTAATTAGTGTGCCAACTGCAGATCCTTTCTTTGGTTCCGGAGCTGGTTAATATCTTTGCTCATGTTGTGGCTTCGCCTATCGAAACGTCAGAAGTAAAAGCTCAAGTAGGCAGAGCTTTCTCACATCTACTTTCACTCTATGGCCAACAAATGCAACCTCTTTTGAGCAATCTCCCACCCGCACATGCAAATGCCTTAGCTGCATATGCACCTAAATGCTAACGATCACATCAGACTGCATTTTCCTCTTCCCTTATCTAACTTGTTTGCTCAACAAGCCTTCTTTCCCAGATAGAGTCTGATAGTTTCGAGAACGAACTCTGTAAGATGAAAAGTTGCCCATCAGGTATGCTGAAATATCTTCATCTATCTTTTGCTTATTTTTCTGCTACCTTATATGTTGTTTCCTTAACATTAATATCATCGCTTGATTGTACAGGTCGGTCGTTGGCACTCGGGGTGCCATTTTTTTTCTTTTTCTCCCCCTGGAGACAATACCGATTTTTGTTTAGATTCATTTGTTTTAATATCATGTTCTATTATATTCTTCCCTATTCTTAGATTCAATAATTTTTTACCATGGTGTGTACTTCCCAGTTTAGGGTGTGAAGTGGTTTAGAGAAGAGGTTTTATTTATTTGTTTTTTGTTTTTTGTTTTTTGTTTTTCTTGGGTGGATGTGAATTTTGCAATGCATCCACAGTCATAGTGATTTTGTCTTTTTTTTCCTCCCTTCGTGGTTAAGCAATGTTTATGTTTACATTGAGATTGAGTTAAAGAAAATATATGGTTGTGCTTTGCTTCTTGTATATTTTATCTTGTTTTCTACTTTTCCTTGAAATTTGTGGTTTAGCAAGCAAGAACGATGGTCGTTCATGTTGATTTATTTGTATTATATTGAGTAAAATAGGTAGAAGTTGTTTTAAAGAACAAATTGCTGAAAATATTTATAAATAATAGCAAAATATCACTAATAGACCATTATTTGTGTTAAACAGTGACATTTTATTATATTTTAAATCATTTTACTATATTTGAAAATAGCCCATTAAGTCTCAACATTTAAAAATTTACGGTTTTAGTTTTATTTTATTTTTCTAATTAATATTCACTCGTCTTCCTTATCTCTAACTTATAAGGTTTGAAATCATGTTAATATAAACATGAAAGTGTCATTAATTCGGAAAAAAAAAAAATTCTTTTTGAAAAGTCAAATTTCAATTTTCTTTTATGGACTTTCATAATTTTGTCCGATATATCTTTGAGAAATTAGAAGATAAAATAAAGTTTTAGGTTTTGTTTGGATATATTTGGTAGAATTCAAAATTAATAAGAATTTTGACAAATTACGTGCAGATCATGTGGTCATTTTTCAAAAGTTTGATTTGTCCTTTACGAGTTTTGTAGTTCAACTTGGGATGAAGTTATGAATAATTGTTAAAATCTCGTTATCAAATATAACCTAATTGATTTAATAAACGATCTTTCTTGAATTTTCTCCTCCAATTTATAATCAAAATTATTTTTTATTATTAAATTTGATTTTATCTAATTAATTTTTATTTGTTTAAATATTTGTTTATAGGTTAAGTTGTATAAAAAAAATCCATTATTTTATACATATGGTTATCAAATTAATTTTATCTTTTTCATATTTTCTGTTTTTTCAATTTGTGCATGTAAGTTCTTTTTTTCATTTGTTAATATCAGATTCAGTTTTATTTTTTTCTATGTTTGAATCATTTGTGCCCGTATAACTGCTTTCATCTTCTATGTTTTCTTTGTCTCTTCAATATTAGCTTCATCCTCCTCATAATGTTTACTTGTTGCTTCATCATGTCCATTTGTTAGTTTATTAGATACTATACATATGACACAAGTACATTGTATTTTATTTTATAATAAGAACGAATATTCGTCATATCAATTACATTTTTCTCTTCGATGTCATCATATTGTTGTTCGACCTCTACTTGTTTTACCTTTTTATTTTGAGGGTCCATCATCATTTTCACCTCTTGCATTATGCTTTAGATATTTAATTACTAGTACTATTTACTATAAAAAATTTTAAAATACAAACATATTTTACCTTTTTTTTTTTTTTTATTGCACTTTCACATCTACATAGAATCATCTTTATTCCTCTTTTTGGTACCACTTTTTGGAGTGTCATTTTTAACATAGCCATTCGTCATTTGTCATTGTCTCTTTTGTCCCCTAGTTTAGATACAAGATTGACATTGTTATGGATTTCAAAGACGATCATCAATAAAGGAAACAAAAAAGGTACCTCGTGGTTTGAGTATGATTGGCCCTTGATTACTCCAATCGCCACTCTAAACGTTTCTTTTGAAGCTAGGAGATTAAATAGATTTTGGTTAAAAAATGTCCTAATCTATTATTTGATTCTTTAAATTCCGTTTGATAATTATTTTATTTTTTATTTTTATTTTTAAAAATTAAGCCTACAGACATTACTTTCACCTCCAAATTTCTTCATTTGTTATCTACTTTTTACCAATAGTTTAAAACACCAAGCCAAATTTTGAGAACTAAAAAAATAGTTTAAGTTGTTTTGCAAATCATTATAAGAAATGTTGATGATATAGACTTAACTTTAAAAAACAAAAACAAAAACAAAAATTCAAATAGTTACGAACGGGACCTTAAAAATTGGAAAATATTTAAAAGATAGAGATTTAAATTACATATATAATGAGTTGGTGAGCAAATCTTTCCATATATCACCGTCGATGGAAGCTTTGTAGGGCTGCCGTAGATCACACTAGTTTGCAAGTCTGTTGCAGTCGAGGAACTTTGGCAATGGAATACCTTAATTGTACGGCTCAGTCTAAAGTATTTTCTATCAAACATATCGATGTCGCCACAAATATTAAAGTCTTAATTTTATGAAAATTTCGATGTAATAAAAGGTTAATTTTGATAAATATTTCCAAAAAAAATTATAAAAACAAAAAATTAAAAAATTAAATTTAAATTAGTAAATAAATATTTAATAATTTTTAAACAAGTTAACATATCCGAACATATCTGTTATTTATATTATATTACATAGTGATATTTTATCGTTTAATTATTATGTTTAGTGGATTTTTCTATGATATAATGGAAATATCAATTCACCCTTCATGTCAATATCGAACTCATGGAAACATAGAAATATTGATGAAAATATCGACGTCTCAACGAAAATTTAATATCATGGTTTGCTGAAAATATGGAGAATATATAGGGTTACCCCAATCCCTAAAATTTTCCTTTTCCTCAAGGTCTGTTTGTTTCACATGTTTTTCTATAAAATTTTAGACAGACGTTTAGATCCTTATGTGTTTCACAAAATTTAGTTTTTAAAATCCAAAATATTATTATCAACTTCAAAACCAGTTTTTTAGTATCCTGCAAAATGGTGGAATTTTGATGCCAAGGAAATTACCAAGAAAATACAACTTAATTAATTAACCAATTAATATCAAACACTCATTATTGTTAATTTTAGTTAATGGATAAATATTAATATATTATTTAAACTTAATAAATTTCACATAATATCTTTACAAACTTAACTATTTAATATAATTTATTATTATTATTATAATGATTAACAATTAATTTAAATTAATTAATTGTGTTTAACAAAGGTTTAATTTAAAAGTATTCATTTTTTTATTTTTATAAATCAAATAATGCTAAATTTATTTGATGATTATAATAATTGATCTCTTGTATTTAATTACGTAATTATTTAATTTTGATTTCTATATATAAAATTTGTAAATTAAATACATATATTTAACTTTCTGACAATAATTATCATGTATATTCAAATATAGACATTAATTATCTCATACATTTAAAATTTAAATATTGAAATTTTAAATATGTAATATTCATATTTATGAAACAATGTATGCGATTCAAAGAAAGAACATGGAGGTTAATTTTATTTAATTTAAAATATTCTTTACTTTGTTTGGTAGATGTTTTTCAATCCATCAGTCTTTTCAAATCAAATTAGACATTTTTCATAAATATTCTTTTTTTTCTTTTTTTTTCTTCAACTCTCGTTTTTCTTTGAATTAATGGCTTTTAAAGTATTTACCTAAATTGTATTTTGCATTGGTGAGGCTTTTTTTGGGTTTAGTGAATTTGCTTTAATTCCTGACGTTGAAGTATGGGTAGTTTGGAGATTTACTATTTGCTATGTTTATGATTCTAAATATTTTTTGCTATATTTTTAAACGAAAATTTAAAATTTATTATTTATCTTATCAATCCTATCTCTTTTAACTTCAAAAAACATAACAGGTCTTTAGATTTTCGATTTTGTATGTAATAAATCTTTAAATGTTCAATTGTGTATTTAATAGGTTATAGAAATAATTATTTTTTTAAACTAATAAATCTATTATTAAAAAATCTTGAAATTCAAACCTAATAGATTATTAAACTTCCAGTTTTGTATCTAATATGATCGTAATTTTTTTAAATAAATATCAGTATGTCAAAGACTCGAGGGAACAAAATGGAAAGTTCAAAACTTACCAAATCAAAAGAGGGATTTATAAGATGTTTGTGTCACATCCCCTTCCAGATTATCCTTTTAATCTGGAAAAGAATGTGACAGCAGTTGTTACCAACCTTTTCTTGGCATATACTGCTTAACATACATTCTTAACTTGCTTAGAGAACCCTAGAAAGTATATACAACATACATCATGCTAAGGTTACTCAATCAAACTTAACTCAACCAGGATTTTGCATACAACATAATTACATCATATTAATAAATATAGAGTTCAGTGGGTACCAATACTCCTCATTAGCCCCTAACATGAGCAACACATATGTACAGACATAAAAAAGGTAAACACCTAAAACTTCTCTGAAAACTTTGAGTAGATCTTGAGTCCTTGAGTGGCAGAGCAGCAGACAACTAACTTCTGGGGAGATGACCATGACCCTGGGGAAAATGAAAACATTTGAAAAAAACGAGTTACTAGCTCAATGAGTGACTATAAAAAAAAAAAACATATACAGTTATGCTCAAAACTACCAAGCAAACTCATACTTAAGACTTTAAAACACGGAACTACTGGAAAATCATTAAACATCCGAATCCTTAGTTGAGAGAAAACTCTTTTGCTCAATCCCTCAACGTCAATCCTTAGTAGGTGTGGAGTAATCTCAACACTACTAACGCCAACTCTACCTACATGCACGTAGTAATAACTAAGTACTGACATACTTTAGGTTCTATGGCCCAGATACCTTCTCAAGTCCTTCAATACCGGGTTTATCATAAGCATCATTAAAACTTACTTATTGAAATAAGCATATTTGAAAGCTTAAGTTGCATAAATCATATGCTTCGAACATCTTTATCATAAAATCATGAACTACTAACGCATGCTTTGTAACATAAAGAATAGAAATACTTAAATCATGCTTTCATGGAACTTTAAGCTAAGCATGTGTTAAGAAAACTTTTGGAAAACTAGTTTGCTTGGGAAACTATCATATTCACACTTACTATGAAAGCAAGTATGAAAACTAGTCTTTTAAGTAATTATGCGTTTACTAAAGCATTTGGTAAACACTTAATTTTGTCACTCATAGCCTTGGGTATCCTTTCTATGGTTGATAAGCCTTCCTTATTGGCGTTAACCCGTGGAAATGATAAACATGTTTGGCCAATGCTATTAGTCCCCTTGTGAAATTAACTCATGTGAACAAGCTTAACATTAAACCTAGAACACCAACCAATGCATGCCCCAACACATACAACACTTAGTAAAATACCTTGGATTAAGTTGCTAGGCTATGCGCTCAAGCACTCACTTCTTGCGCCAACCATACTCATGCCCATGCGCCATGCACCTCACCAATGCGTCAAAGCTCACTACCCAGCACCGCTATGCGCGTCTCCTCACACACCACAATGCCTCACGCCCCTCAACGCAACCCTTGTACACACACTTAACACAACGTATGGCGCCCAGCCTTATCCTCGTGCACGTGTTTACCAACGTCTCCGCCTGGCCTTTTAAGCTACTTGCTTACTCATCCTAAGCAGTTGCCTACCTGTTCATCGCAAGAACCCATATTCAATTTTAAGCTTAAATTACTTATTTTTTTAGACATTAATTCAAGAAATCTCCTTCTAAAAACTTGTGTAGAAATATCTTAACTTGCTTACCTTCAAATTTAAGCTTCAAGTTCTTCACGATCTTGCCGAAATTCTTCAATATTCATCTCTGGCTCTGATTCATCTGTGAACTAGACCTTCTTGAGAAAATCTTCAAATTTCAACTTGATTCCTTACAAGATTTCTTCCGGTAGCCCAGAGGCTTCAACTACACTCATCAACCGTTCAAATGGCTCTAAAATCATCTCCTTTGCACTAGTAGACTGCTCAAACCGAGCTTTTGAACTGAGGCCTTCTTTTTGTACTAAAATATACATGCTTCAGCTTAAGACCAAAGTGCCAGCTAGCCCACTAAATGAGTTTAACTCTTATAATTTTGACAGCTGGCCCACTCAAGATGGCTAATGCCCAATGCTAGGGCCTCACTTAACGCACACCTCACTTGGCCATTGCACACACATATGGCCACAACGCCTAAGGCATCCTTGCCCCAGCCACGTGCGTCAACACCCTTTTTAACCTCAACTTGATGCTCGACCATCATATAGCTCATGCCTAACGCATGACATCTCCTTCGGCCAACAATTAGTTGCCTACTCCTTACTTTAACACCCATCATGTGCCCAAATTAACCTGATGGTATATGGCTGCCGCACACTAGGCATCACCCTTCAACGTACAAGGCCAACCACCCCTAGCTTCCACACTTAGCCAAAATTCCTACTAAGTGCCTACATACTTTGCTACCCAAGAGCTTCCACCTTAAACTTAGTGCATTTCTTCCTTTTTCATTCATTCTTAAGCTTCTTCCCTACAATCATAATACTATCATAAGCTTAATCTTAAACAACATGCTACTTAACATACTTAATTAGAAAAAATAGGGTTTGGGGTTTACAACTTGTTAATGCTTAGGGCCCGTTTGGCAAAATGGAAAAATTAGTGAGTTATTAGAAACCTTTTATATTTTAGAGACCTATTTGACATGACTTTTTAAAGACTTATATCAATTTCAGCCCCTCAACTATCAAGTTTGTTCCATTTTAAATTTTATACTTTCAAATACTTTAATTCATTGAAAACAAAATAAAGCTAAGGATCAAGATGATTGTTTTTTTAAGTTTAAAGATAAGAATGGACAATTTGAAAGTTTAGAAACTAAATTTAAACAAAATTGATAGTGGAGAACTAAAATGGTAGTTCATTTGGCCAAAAGCAAGCCTCTAATCTTTCACTTTCAACTTTGTATAGACTGAAAATTACTTTAAAATTATAATTAATTAGAAATTTCAAAGCATAGGGAGAATAAAAATGTTTTTTTTTTCCTCCGAGTTTAACATATGAAGATGAAAGATTCAAACATTTGTTCTCCTGGTTAAATTATGAATTCTAGAGACATTTAGAACATCATTGTGTATAGGATTACCATTTGTATTACCAGGCTTCATAATCTAGCATCCATGCATTGTGGTAAACATATATAATCTCTTTGGCCTCCTAGTCTCTCTTTGTTGGATATGCACTTCTTTTATGTTATTTTTCTTTTTTCTTGTAGGGCCTACGGGATTTTAACCCTTTGGAGATCTGAATCTTCTCACTTATTACTTCTGCAAACTGATGTAGGCACAATCTTCTTGTTTTTGGCAACCAAATCCCTTAAAATCATGGTCCTATTAGGCGGGCATTGAATATAGTGGAATTTATCTTCGAGATGCTACGCGAGCTTATCCTCAACTTTTCACACTCTTCGGGGTTCCAAGGATGTCTGTCGTTGGTCAGCCTCTCCTTCTGGATCGTTGAAGTTAAATTCTAAAGTGGTTGTTATGAATGGTGTTGTGAACGTTGGAGCTATTGTTCGTGACTCAAATGATGATGTTTTGTTTGCTATGGAGAACTGATAACTCCACTTTAAGTGAGCTATTGATAAGTTCTAAAAATACAAGTTATTGTAGCTCTTTATTTAGAATAATTAGGAAAATTCAAAGGAAAATGCATTAACTTGAAATGAAATTCAAGGAAATGGATAAACTTTGCTTTCAAACATTTATAAAGCTCATTATCCTGAAAATTATAAAATCTAACATCTTTGAACGTAGAATTCTTATGAAAAGAAGCACAAATCAGCTAAGGAAACAAAAGTTGTAGCCAGACGCTTAAAGATATCAGATTAACTTCAATTTTGCACGTGAAGAACCATGTCTTGAGTAGAAACATGAAGAGAAGAAAACAACAAACGCATGAGCGTTGGACATCACATCAAAGTGCAAGTTGGTAGCTGCTTTGAGACCTTCGCATCAAAACTAATGAATTTGTGATGTGAGTATTTGGCACAATAGGACATGAAATTAAGTCCAATGTGTTAGATCATCATTAAAAGAAGCTGAGAAGCTTCACTTTGACGTTGTAAATAGCCCAAAAAGCTTCATCTCAAGTATGAAATCTTTTGCTAAAAAATTGGTTGAAGCTCTACCAAAATCCCCCTTAATCCGCCATTGTCATCCACCTCTCGAGCTTCTCTTTAAAGAATTTAAAGTGACAGTCTTCTTTAAAAAGGGAAAGAACACGCAACCACCTTGAAGCAGCCACCATCAAAGCTAAAGAGAGCAAGAGATTGCAACTTGTGGTTTGACACTCCGACCTCCCCACTTTACTCTATTTTCTTGTTATTTTCAATTTGTATTAAGATCTTGAGATTGAGAAAGTCTATATTTCTTAATATGAAGATGATTTCCATTATTTCTCATCTATCCATGCTTTCTCTTCTCTCCATCATGAGCAACTAAATTCCTTAATAGGTTGAAGAGATTAAACTGATATTTTCACAAGTTTTGCATAAGTTAAAGTTCATCTTGTTCAATGTGTGCTTAATCTATTGAATCCGTCTGACAAATTGGTTTAAGTAGAAATAGCTAACTCCTAAAGAGAACGAGTGGTTTTGGAACTCATTCAGTAAGGAAAGAAATAGTTTTAGAGATAAAGTTAACCTTTTGTCCAAAATTAACTTGAGCATGCATCATAGAGATAGGGTAAATGTGGCATGAAACACTGAGATGTGAGTTCTTCATTTTATGAGTTAATGACATGAATGCATACTTATGCATTACTTAAGATAATGTTAGTAAACCTTTTCAACCTGCCTTATTAACTTATTTTCATCTATTTGAACGCACGCTGCTTTATTTGTGATTGCATCCCCATCACCAACACCATCATTTCACTACTTCACATATCCATCACCAACACACACTACTTGACGCACACCATTCATATAATTCATTCTTTAGTCCTATTTCACCTCACCATTAGTTTAGTTTTTCAACGCATGATGCTCTGAAAATATTGTGAAAGTCATTCAACCATTCTTAATTAAGTTATATTAAGTCCCTGTGTTCGACCCTGGACTCATTAGGAAATTTTAATTATACTTACACTTGGGTTTAATTAGGGAAACTTGTATTCATTTCAGATTATTTGATTGATTAATATAACACATGCGCAAGGATTATTTTTATGCAACGACTATTTAGCCTCAAGAGGCCAAAATTATTGAGTAAAAAACATGTTTTTAATATCATATTTGATAGCTTTATGAGTGGTTTTATACAAAAACAAGTCGAGCATGTGTCTTAGCCATAATTAGTAAAATATGTGCAAAAAGAGTCAAACCTTTTTAGCTATTTTTGTGTTTAGATGACATAATACAGAGTTGTCTAGATTATGATTGAGATGTGACTGCAACATGCAAAAA
Organism: Benincasa hispida; assembly: GCF_009727055.1. NCBI lineage: Eukaryota > Viridiplantae > Streptophyta > Magnoliopsida > Cucurbitales > Cucurbitaceae > Benincasa > Benincasa hispida. The sequence goes on along the minus strand of NC_052349.1, from coordinate 33,325,815 downwards.
CAAAAAGTTTCAAATTTTTCGGAATTTGTCGATTCTTCACAAATTTGGTCGAAATTAGATTAAACTCATTATTTCTATCCAAATCGATTAGGAAAGAGGTGTAAGGTGCTTTTATAGAAACCCTAGCCCTTAGAAGTCTATGAAAGTCTTTGTTTCATCTTCAGAGCATAGAATCATATAGGAATAAAATTGAAGATTTTATTGTTTCTCTGTCTAATCTTTGATCGCTCTATGGAGTTGTTGTTTCAATCCTCTTCCATCTTGTAAATCTCTTTTGGGTGCTTGATTTGAAAGAACAAGCACAAGTGCTGTTATTCATATCAAAAGAGGTGGCTTTTAGGTAGACTGAAAAGCAAAGTGAAGAGTTTTCTTGTTATTTATTTCTTTCCCTTTCGTAGTTCTTATTTTTCAGCAGTTTAATTTAGGTTTTCAAATACTGTTTTTCATACCTCACATTTGGAACAAATTTTGTATCCTTTTCTATTTATCACACTACAACAATTTTGGCTTTAGATGTCAATTTTGAATTGCCATCGTATGCATATGATGGTAGATTACAAACGCCATTGTATCCTGTGTCGTTTTAGGATACGATGGTGGATTATCTTTGATGGCGGTTCAAAACCACCATCAAATCTTCCACCATCGTATATATACATGGCAGTTGTTTAGGATGGTGGTTGTGAACTGACATCCTATCATAGACATTCAATGGTGGTTTTGTATGATGTCAATTAGGAACTGACATCATACATAAAACGGTGACAGTTAGGTAAAATATTAGTTTATAACCAACATCATATGGATCATGGATGATAATTGGGAACTAACATTGATTCTAATCAAAGTTGTTTTGTTTAGATGTCGTTTAATAGTTGTTATTGTTGTATATTACGATGCAAATTAACACTGACATCATATCTGATATAGTCTGCAACAAATTATTAGTAAAATACGAAACCCAAATCCTACATAAATGTATGTACTAATAATTCTCATCCTCAATTTTGGTTAATTTCTCCACACAAATATTCAATAAAACAAAGACGAACTTGTAGAGAACACGATCTGTTGTATCGTTTCAATATTGATGATCAATTCACAACTGAAATTCAATATAGAGCTACACAACATGTTTCAAACCTACACAAAATGTATAAGATCTACCAAAATTTTAAAAAACATCTCCAACAACTTCAACCAAACAATGCTACACAATATATTTCAAAACTACACAATGACTATGATCTATCAAAATTTCAAAAAACTGTTTCAACAACTTTACAACCAAATAAAGTCACATAAAATGCCTAAGGGATACAAAAAGTTCAGAGCCAAAGCCAAACAAATATATATTGTGGCACCATGCAATCCAATAAAGTTGCAATTTGACACATGCTTTGCCCAACCAGCTTGGACCTCATCGAGTTCTTCTTGGATAAAATGATTCTTAGTATAAAACCACATCCAAACAAATAAATAACAAATATTACAATAAATTCATTATTACCAAGTTCACAATATGTAAAAAGTTAGAATAGTGACATACAAGGAAATTGATAGGAGTATCTGGATGATGTAAAACCACTCTTATGAACTTCATCACATCATACCCACAATCCACACAACCCTTTTGGCGAGGACACTGAAACATAGAAATAAATAACAATAATTAAGATTTTTTGCATATGTAATAATAACTAATTGATTATAACTCGATTTTATTTTCCTTTATAGGGAGCCATGTAATATTGCCATGTTTTTGTATTCGGTGAGTACTTTGAGCCATATATATTTTTATTGCCCTAAATAAAAGACAAGAACATCCGAAAATAAATGCAAACCTTTTAACAAACTTTGTATTGTCCAATACAATACAAACTAATATCTATTGAATGTCAAAAGTACAAGATTTCACCAAGACTTGAAGGTGTGCAGTAAAGTGAGGGAAGTTCCATTAGTGTTAAAAATTATGGACAAGAACATTGAGAAACAAACGAAAAAAACATTTTGAAAAGAAGTCATGAACAACTCGTCAACCCAAGCAAATAAACTTATCAATAATTAATTTATAACTACCATAACGGTAGGTTAATCATAACAATTCAGTATTTATATCAAATCAACATTAATAGAGTTTTAATTAATTTTAAACTATGACTATCATAATTAAATCTAATCCAATACTTTAGAACTAACTAGAGTTTAAGAAGAAAATATTACAAATATTACTTTTTAATTATCATTAGATTGTTTTTAAATTCCTTTCTATGTTATGTGGATCTTTTTGACTTGTCAATTTTCTTAAGATTATTTCTTCAATTGTGACTTGTTGTGATTCAATTTTGATCCATCACATGTGTTAGAGACCTAAATTAGAAATCGAAGGGTTAGAATTTAAATCTTACATAAATAACCAAATAATAGGTGATTGAATTAGATATCAAAAATAGATATAAACATAATTTTTAAAATAGAGAAACATATTTTAAGTCTGGATCAAAATTATTTTTAAATTATTTCTTTAAATTTATAGTGATGTATAAAGTCAATTTAAAAAAGATTATAAAGATTACTATTCAAAAGTCATTTGAAAAGACAAGATAATTATTTGAAGATTATGCCAAAATTATTTTTGAACATACTCCTTGATTAAGGTGTGTTTAGACTAAATTTTCAAGTTTTTAATTTAAAAAATAAGTCATTTGAGTGTTTAGCAACCACTCAAAATAATTTTTTAAGTGTATTTTATTCAATTTTTATAAAAAAATATTTAAATAAAAATGAATATTTTGAAAAACATTTTTTTTCTTGGGTGAATTCGAATGTAACTTGTGAACGTAATCAAAATTGTAATCATAATTAAATTATATAATTAAGTAAAAGAAAAATGAAGAATGATAAGACGTGTATGGTGTCAAAGGAGTCGGCACCAAGAGCTACGAACTTGGATTCAAGGTGAGCTTTGAGGTTTTACACAAAGCCAATTGTTTCCTCACAATTGAACACACTTTATTCCCCGTTCTTGCAAATATTTTCGCGGCAAACAGGACTAGATTCCTCGTAGGAATTTTGCGGAGATCAGGTTTCTTGTGAAAAAATTTTCCTGCCATCAATTTTATCTAACAGTTTTTTTATTTCAATTAAACATATATTTTTAATAATTTCTTAAACATATCCAATACAACTTTCATTTAAATAAAATATTATCAATTTTGTTAATAAAAACAATAATATACATTCAATTTAAAAAGATATAATTAAAATGCTAAATTTTCATCATTTTTATAATTAATATTCAACAATTAGAATATCATATCTTAAATATTACAGCATCTAAGAAATTAAAATAATAAGGTCTTATACTTAAATAATTAAAATCTCCATAATTATTATAACAAAGTCTACAATATTAATATTAATATATAATATATATACTNATAATTTATATACAAAAATCGGGGTGGGGTCAGGATATATTTCCCGTCCCCGGCCCCAAATTACAAGTTGGAAAAGAAATTCTCCACTCCCTCCCCCATTCTTCGAATATTCGGAGATTTCCTGTCCCATTCGGGGTGAGTCCCCACGAGATTCGACCCTATAGATTTTTTTTTTGGACATCTCTACCCTTTATCAAGTGTCTCTCCACTTTCTTAACAATAAATTTAAATGTGATTGCCAATTAAGTTCCAAACTCAATTCACACATCACCAACAACAAAGTTAGAGTTAGTTAACAACTAATTTTGCAAGAAAAAAAAAAAAGAAAGAAAAGAAAACAACCAAAATAAAAAAAAAAACTAAAAAAGGAAAATAAACTTAACGACGAGAAAAGAAACAACGCGGAGGAGTGACGACGGGTCGAATTAGTTTGTTGCTTGAATTATTCTAACATTTGTATTGTATTATGGTTTTGTATTTTTCATTTATATATTGACATTATTGGGACCGTTTAATTATGGACTTTGATTTATTGTAAATAATTTGAGGTTTGTTTTAATTTTCAATTTCTAAATTTCAATTTAGAATTCTATTTATAATTTTAATTTGGCTCATTCCATATTCATTTTATTTTATCTGAGAAATTAAAAAGTAAATTTCAAATCTGTATAGAATAAAAAAGTATATTGTTATTTATATAAAGAATAGTTGTAAATACATAAAATTAATTTTCATTAAAATATCTATAAATACAAAAAATATGAATGAATGGATACCAATTCTAAACGTGTAATATTTTCTAATATGGCATAAATTCTACGGCAAAGAAAGTACAAGTATATGAATAAACATAGTAACAAAAGTGGATACCTTTTCAACATTATATGCATAGGAATAAAATGAAAAAGTCTTAAAATTGCTTTTAACAAAAAATCAAAATTTCAAAATTTCAATCATTATGTTCTAATATGAGAAAAAAAATTGTTTTAATAATCATTTTTTTTTTTTTTGAGTGTGAGATAACAATGGTCTTCCTAGAATTTATTTTGGCTAGTTCTAAATTTTCGTATATATATTTTTTCCACTCTATAACTTTTTCCAAAATTTTAACCCTCAAATTTTGACTAAAACTACATTGTCTAATCTTTTTTTATAATATGAAAGTAATGTCTTGTTTATATGTATATATATATATATTCCAAACTCACATTACATTTTTTAGATGATATTTATTATAGTTCCGAAACTATCGTTTATTGAAACTTTAGAGTATGTTTAAATTGTAGGCTAATGTGTTCTCAACTATTATAATAAATTTTAGACAAATCCAAAGATCTCGACTATTATAATACTTATGTAGACTTGTTTCACTTTTATGTAGACACACTTATAATTTGTCAACTAGAATATCTAGTTGCACAATTTAGTTTTTTTATAGGTAGTAAAGGGTGCATGAGAACCCTTATACCATAACCATTAGAACATCTGAATCCTAACTCCCTAAAAAACTATTCACCTCAATGCTTATCATTGGTATTGACTATCCCTATTTTAAAAATATAGATAGATGGGAAAACAAAAATTATATGTCGTATTCATTGGTCGTAACCAGGGATTTACCTATCCTGGCACGAATGTCATAGACAAGTCAGTGAGTACAAGGGAGCATTACACAAGTCGCATGAAACATTCGATGAAGCGGAAAATGCGTATAGGTCTTATAATACAACTCACGCTGGACAAGTTAATAACCAAGGCATAGGACAATATAGTACAACTATTGCAGTTGTAATAGGCTTCATTTTTTGGATGATCATAATGTATACTTGACTTAGGATAGTATGATATGAGTGATGTACTCAGTTGTCACGACTTGTCATTTTGTAACTAAACCCAAGTTCATTAATTCTAAGCATAATCCATCCTTTCAGGATCTACATACTTCCCCCCTTATCCTAGTAAGATGGAGATGTTGGGTTGTATGTCATAAAACTCATAGTTTGTAATGTTAAACATTTTCTATTATCAATAAAGATGTCATTGACAATTATTCAATAAAACTATTATTGAATATGTAAATTGCACTTGTAAAGACTAAATCTAATAAACTAAAGATCCATGACTATTATATGAATACTTAAACTTTATGTGGAGTGGATCAAGTTTGATAAATAACCACAACGGTCTATAGTATATGAATAAGGTTGGGTGCCTTATTTTGGTAACACTATCAGATGCGGCCCACTCTGTAGTTGTTACAATTTATTGTAAAGTACTACAAACAAAGTGATCCTGATTCGTTAATGTAATGACATGAGGAGCAGGGGCGTCCTATGCAATGAGTTTACCTAAGATCAGACCAAGAAATAAGTTACTCTTACTTTATAACGTTGTTTACTATTTAAGACTGACTGTTTCAAATCGATGACCTAAGTAACTCGACCTTAATCCTGAGCTAACTATGAACTCCTGTTTATTCGGGATTATCCTTAGATTTGCATAAGTGAGAGTTGACTCATCTGCACCAACTTAATAAGCCTCCCATTTTAAGAATAAGATCGGGTAGATAGCTGGGAACATAGGGCGCAAGATGAAATTCACACCTACCTGATTTAGGGACAGTAGAGAGGTTGTTCTCTTAAGTACTGAATCCAAGTCTTGAATAAGGGGCCCCATCCTCTCATTGGCCAGAGAGAGACTCGGTTTAGTGATTGGATCACAAACCAATTGTTTATTAGAGAAACAATATATAATTTCGGAGGTAAAACAAACCCAGTCGTTATTACGAACAACCTGTGAAGGTCGACTTACCAATTATGGTTAAATCTAGTGGATAGAAATATATCTACAGTGAGAAGAGTGCAACTACTGAACTATAGTAGTGTATTTCGGTAGTTAACGAATATTGATTAAATTGGTTTAAAGAGTTTACCAATTAATCTCAAATTGTTGGAGCTCAAGATCTGTAGGTCCATAAGGTCCCGATTAGTATATTGAGTGAATTTGAAGTGTTCAAATTCAATTTGGGAATTAAATTTGAAGTGTTCAAATTTTAAAATTAAGTTTTGAATTTGAATTGTTCAATTTCAAATTAGGGTTTGGATAATTATATTCGATATAACTAACGTTCAATTTATCGAAATTAAACATAATTGGAGAGTTTAACATTATATTTAAATATTGATTTAAATGTTAATTACATGAATATGATTCATGTTTGAAATAGGTGTTTGATTAATTTAATATTTAATACTAAATTATTAATTGATTATGTTTAATAAATTATTTAAATTATTAAATTGATTTTGTCAAAATTTCAAATTTAGAATTTGAAAATTGGTTTTTAATTAATTTGGAATTAATTAAATTTGAAAATTAATTTTTGAGTTAGTGGAAATGTCCAAGTTTTTAAGATACTTGGTGGATTCAACTCAAAATCAACACCTAGCCCACTTCTATGTTGGAATTGAAGTACCAATTTGTTGTCTTCTTTAGTGCTTGCATGTATTAGATACATAAAAGACTTTAATTTTGAAGTTGAAGGGGAGGGATGATGCTGAATTTATGAATTATGCAGCAATTCTCACTTGCTCTCCGAAACCCTCATCCTCCCTTCTCCTAATTGATTTCAATTCTGAGTTCCACCACTCAAATTCAAGTTGGAGAATAGTAGAGAAGACATTCTTTGTGGCCTACTATCATTTTGAAGCTCAAAACCATGGAGAGTAGCCTGGATTTGAGAGAATTCATCAAAGGTATAAGTGTTGAAATCTTGTTCTTTGAAAATATTTTTTCTTACATGCTTTTAGAACTCAAATTAAATGCAATTAGAGTGCTTATTGATTTTCATTGCTTCCGTTGCATGCTTGTACATTCCATCAATTGGTATCAGAGTATGATTTAAGCATTCAATTAACGTTAATTTGAGTTTGATTGATGAATTTCTATGGATGCATGTTTGGTTGACTAATATGGTTGAAATTCAATTTTGGCATTAGATTTCTCTTTGATTATGAAGTTTAATTTGTAATTGAATCTTGATTGATGAGCTTATATGTGTGCTCTAGAGTCTGTAATTTTATTAGAGTCAATAGAGTTGAAATTAGGCTGTATTCAAAGTTTGAAGCAAGTAAGATCAGCAGCAAAAAACTGGATTCAAAGCTACTGCCAGGCAGAATTGCAACGTTGCCCCAGAGTGTTGCAACGCTGCCTTAGAGCGTTGGAATGCTGCTCTTGATGAAACACGTGGCGTTGCAATGTTGGGGTGGAGCATTGCAACACTACTCATCCCATCCCAGAAAGGCGCGCGTTCGTGTGCCGATTCGCGCAGGTGAAGTCGATTCGATCGATTTTGTTGGTTTCTAGTCGATTCAACCCTCTTTGGTTCGATTCAACCTCATAGAGCCTTCGAGAGCCAGTTCGGATGATTTGGGTTCGATTCGGGTGGGCTCAAGCAATCCAGTTTCAAGTTGAAGCTATTTTTTAATTATTTTTGTAATAGTTAGCATTTTCTTGCTTAGGATGCCAAAGTTGAACCATATTAGTAGTGTTTAAATATTTATGCATGTGATGTATGTTATATTTAAATTGAAACATATAAGTGAATAATGTATGCCATATAGATTTAAAATCCCACCACATGAAGCATGTTACATGCATTGAAAATATATTATAAAGAGTTATAATATATAATATGCATGTTTAGGGTTTCTATAGTTTAATATAAGTGTTATATTAAAGTATGAATGCCTTTGATGTATGTTATGGATGCAAAGCATGTCTATTATTTTATAAGTTGTTATAAAATTGAATTAGATATTAAAATCCATAACAAAGATAAGTTGCATGCTCATGTAGGTTAACCACTTGTTTTAATAGTTAAAATAGGTAATTATCTTGTAAAACTACGGTTACAAACTCAATCAGTATATAATCCTATCTAAGGCTGGGGTTCTTAAGCTGACAGTCTACGTTTAGGATTGTATCAGCAACAGTGGAAGCACAAGGATCATCTAAGCACTCAAATTCACTAATTTTGACAAAATATAAAGCATGTTCTTGTAGAACATAAGTGAGTTTTAAGACATACCTCTTGTAGAACTTCTTCAAAGCTCATTCTTCAGCAGCTATCTTCTCCAAATCTTGTTGCAGACCACCTCATGATCTTTCTCACTATTCTCTTGATGCTCTAGATTGAGTTGTGGGACTCAAAACAAGCTTGAATCAAGGGATGAAGGAGAAATGTTCATTGTAGTAATCTATATTGAAGAACTATTTCTTCAAACCTAATTTTCTCTCGAAATCTCTATATATTGCATGCTCGATTTTCACTCCAATCTCTTCATTATATTACAGATCAACATGCAAATGAGAGAGTTGCATGAGTTGCAGCTCATGCTTGGAGAAGACAAGGCAAACAAGAAAGCTTTTGTGTGAGCTACTTGAAAGATGGATAATGGAAAACCCAATTTTTCCATTTGTATGTTTTGTTTTCTCTTTTTAATTTTATCTCAAAAATCAAATTTTGATTTTAAAACTAAAAAATAAGATTAATTTCATGAATTAATTTTAAATAAAACTCAATTAATTTAATATCAAATATTAAATTAATTTTAACATATATCCATCTTTATATATTTAAATCATATTTAAATATATAAATTCTCCTATTCCGTTTAATTCTCAAATTAAACATGTAATTATATCTCATATAATTACTAATTCCCTTAATTCTAATTTAAACGATTCAAATTAACCTATCACCTATAGATCATGGGCTCCAACGATCCGAGATTAATTGGCTAAATTCATTAGACCAAATTAATCCCCATTCGTTAACTAATGGGTCACTCCACTAAAACCCATAGATGCACTCCCCTCACTGTAGATATATTATGTCCACATGATTTAACCATAATCAGCAAGTCGACCCTTCACATGTCGTTCGTAATAATGGTTGGGTCAAATATCTGTTTTACCCCCGAGATTACGTCTTATTCCTTAAGTCTCTACTAATCCTCTAGTGAAAAACTGGTTTGTGATCCAATCACTAAACCAGACTCTCTCAATCTCAGTGAGAGGGTGAGGCCCCTTGTTCAAGACCTGAATTCAATACTTGAGAGAATAACCTTTCTCCTATCCCTAAATTGGGTAGGCATAAACTCCGTCTTGCACCCTATGTCCCCAATTATCTATCCGATCTTACCCCTAAAATGGGAGTCTTATTGAGCTGGTACTGTTGAGCCAACCCTCACCTATGCAAATCTAAGGGCAATTCTGAATAAACAGGAGTTCATAGTTAGATTAGGATTAAGATCGAGTTGCCTAGGTCATCTAGGTGAAATAGTCAGTCTTATATAGTAAACAACGTTATAAAGTAAGATTGACTTATTTCTTGGTCCTGATCTTATGCAAACTCATTGCATAGGACGCCCCCACTCCTCATGTCATAACATGTACAAATTAGGATCACATCGTATGTAGCACTTTACAACTCTTTGTAACAACTACAGAGTAGGCCGCATCCAATGGGGTTACCAGAATAAGGTACCTAACTTTATTCATATATCATAGATCATTTTGACTATTTACTCGAACCTGATCCACTCTTATGTCTCCACATAAAGTTCAATTACTCATACAATAGTCATGGGTCTTAGTTTATTGGATTTAGACTTTCATACAATTTATGAAATCAATAATAAGTTGATTGATTATAGAAAATGTTTATCACTTTACAAACTGCGAGTTTTAGGACATAAAACCCAACACTACGAAACACCTCATACCTGGGGATTATGGCCGAATAATTGAGCATTTTAACCGGTTTTATGAACATGCGTGAGCGGTGTGAGGTGTTAAAAGTTGGTTTATTACCTAAACATCGTAGGTTAAATTTCAATTATGAACATTATACTTGGATAAAACACATAGACTTAGGTTGTTTGTTTAGCCGAAATAAACCTAAGTAAAAGTATACCTAAACAAGTAGAACACTTCTGTAGGAGATGAATGTTAACATATATGATATGCTATTAGAAAACTTTAGTGGGATATGAATAACATATATGATATGTTAGAACACTTCAATGGGAGATTGATAACATATACGATATGTTGTTCTTAGCTCTCACGTCCCTAAGAGTTCACACTGTGAGATTCATGCTTGGTTTCATGTCATCCTGGGAGTGACCTTCATTTGAAAAGTATTTGCATGAGTCAATAACTAGGTGAATAGAGGAAGTAGTTCATGGTACGATTAAATATATATGATATATTGATCTTAACTCTCACGTCCCTAAGAGTTCACACCATAAGATTCATGCTTGGCTTCGTGTCATCCTAGGAGTGACCTTCATTCAAAAAGTGTTACATGATTCAATAGCAAAGTGAATGGAGAAAGTAGTTCATAGTAAGTGGGTAAAGGATATGTGTCAACGTGTCATGCGGTCTCTTTCATTAGTTTGGGCAATGAGATTCCTATGTTGTGCTGGTGTCGTTTTTAGGCAGCATTAGCTAGTCGCTAACCACGACTATCCCCTCGGAGGGTTGTAACATAGGATTCGAAACAACTTAAACTTCATAAATGAATATAGTATTTAGTCAAGAATGTCTTGCTTTAATGAAGAAGTACTTGACTGCCCCTCGGTAGCACTTATTCTAACTCACTATAGTATCATTACAAATAGATAATGAAAATTGGGTACATTATTATTTTTGCTAAAATTGAATATGGTTTAAAATCAATTTTACTAATTAAAATTTGTTTAAATTTTTAGCATGTCGAATTCTTCAAAATTAAACGCTTCCAGTTTAATTAACGATAATTCAACATGGAAATCAACTTTACTAGCAGATATGATTTGAAATTTATTTTAATAGAGGAATGTTCTATATCTTCCAACTCATCTTCAAATAAAAAAGTTTTGAACTTCATAGACGAGGATACGAAAATAGGACGACAAAGTAAATAAGATTTACTTGTCATTGAGACATGCTTAATGGAAAATGATAAAAAAAAAAAAAAAAAACCCGGATAATAGATTTAGGTATTGCTAATCATATATGTGTTTTCACTCAGGAAACTAGTTCCTAGAGACAACTTACAGAAGGTGAAGCAACCTTTAAGGTAGGGACCGAGGAGGTTGTTTCAGTTAAAGTAGTGGGAGATATGAAGTTATTTATTAGAGATAGATACATTTTACTTGAAAACGTTTATTATATTTCTTTTATGAAAAGGAATTTAATTTCTATCTCGTGTTTGCTAGATCGTAATTATAAAGTTTCTTTTGAAAATAATGAAGTGTTCATTATTTCGAAAGGTCTTAAGATATGTTCTACAAATTTGGAAAATAACTTATACGTGTTAAAACTGACTGAGGTAAAAGTTGTTTGAATATAGAGATGTTTAAAACAGTTGACACTTATAATAAGAAAAGGAAAATTTCTCCAAATGTCTATCTTTGTCACTTAAAACTAGGTCATATCAACCTCAATACGATTGAGAGATTGGTTAAAAGTGGACTTCTAAACCAGTTAGAAGATAGCTTCTTACCTCCATGCGAATCTTGTCTTGAGGGTAAGATGACCAAAAAATCTTTTACTGGAAAAGGTTTTAGAGCCAAAGAACCCTTAGAGCTGATGGAACGAACACATGTGCAGCGAAAGAAAAATGAATCTAAAGTACTCTAATTAGGTTAATTACAAAGATAAGCATGTAGTTGAAACAAATAAAAAGGAAAAAAGAATACAACCTTTATAAACTTTGAATTTTCTCCAAATTAGCTCCAATATTCTCACGATCATAGACTACCACGAGAGTCTTCCCGACTATTCTCCGGCCTTAGAATGAGATGGTGGAATTCTGTGAATGACTAATTTGGAGAGGAAAAGACTAAATCTTTGAGAGAAAATTGTAATGAGATTATCACATAATCTCATCAAATTTCACGATGGCTAAGAGTTTTTAAATTCATTAAACACTCATTTTTAAAGACCATTACATGAAAAACATGCAACTTTGAGTTTGATGAGAATTTGACACTAAAAAATCCACTAACTCAAAGTGGGGTTTAATGGGACAAGTGTCTTCAAATGAAGACAACACTTAGCCATGTAAAAGTTGGCATTTCCCACTCACAAATGTTGGATCTTTCCACTAACTTGGTCAAAGTTTGATTCTCAAAGTCCAAAGTCAACAAATTTGACTTTTTGACTTTCAAAGTCAAAAGTCAAGATATTGACTTTCATTGCATTTTTAATCTAGTCAACAATTTGACTTTTAATGCAATTTTGACCAATTCTATTTAATTTCAAAATTAATTCTAATAATCCATTTTAAAATTAAATTAATATTAAATAATTAATTAAACAATTTAATTAATTTAATTTAATATTAAAATTTAACACTAATCTCAATCAATATGAATCACTATTCATAATCTTGGTATTTAAATCTTATTTTAATATCTCCTATTTTCTCTCTTTTTATGTTTAATTCTCAATTAAACATTAGGTTAAATATATCGTATATATTTAATGCTTTGCTTCAAAAATCGAATTTGAACACTTCAAATTTGTTCGTCACACTGTTCTAAGGTTTAATCTGATATGAGCTAGTAGGGGACTTCATGAACCTATAGATCATGGGCTCCAACGATCCGCGATTAACCGACTAAACTCTTTAACCTAATTAACCACCATTCGTTAACTACGGATCACTCCACTAAAGCTCAGTAATCACACTCCCTTCACTGTAGATATATTATGTCCACTCCATATAACCATGATTGGTAAGTTAACTCTTTCCAGGTTGTTCGTAATAACGGCTGGGTCAAAAGTTATTTTACTCCCAAGATTACATCTTGCTCCTTAAGTTCCACTGATTCTCTAATGAACAATTTATGTGTGATCCAATCACTAAATCAAGTCCTTCTCGAGCTAATGAGAGGGTGGGGCCCCTTGTTCAAGATCCGGAGTCAACACTAAAGGGAACAACCTCTCTACTATCCTTAAAAGCGGGTAGGAGTGAATTCTATTGTGCACTCTATGTCTCTAGCTATCTACCCGGTCTTACCCCTGGCTGGAAGGCTTATTGAGTCGGCGCTGTTGAGTCAACCCTCACTCATGTAAATCTAAGAATAATCCTAAATATATAAGATTTCATTGTTAGCTCAGGATTAAGGTCAAGTTACCTAGGTCATCATTTTGAAATAGTCAGTCTTTAATAGTAAACATCGTTATAAAGTAGGAGTGACTTAATTCTTAGTCCGATCTTATGCAAATTCATTACATAGGATGCCCCCACTCCTTATGTCAATACATGAACAAATCAGGATCACTTCGTTTGTAGCACTCAAATTGTAACAACTATAGAATATGCCACGTTCAATAGTGTTACCAGAATAAGGTACCCAGCCTTATTTATAAACTATAGACTATTTTGGCTAGTTACTGAACTTGATCCACTCTTATGTCTCCACATAAAGTTCATGTATTCAAATAATAGCTATGGATCTTTCATTTATTGGATTTAGACTTTACAAGTGCATTTCACATATTCAACAACAATTTTATTGGATAAACGTCAATAACATCTTTATTGATAATAGAGTATGTTTAACATTACAAACTGTGAGTTTTAGGATATAGAATCCAACAAACTTCCACTTAGACTAAAACTCTAGTGGATTTTACATATAAATATAAATATATAAAATAAATACATTAAACTAAGGCATCAGATACCCAGTACTTCTCCCAATTGCCCTAGTTCTATCTATTTCGAAGTCTTAATCCCACTAGGTGTCCCTCGAACAGTTTAGCCGAGAGTGCCTTTGTAAATGGATCAGCCAAATGTCGAGATTGGTGTCCTAATTCTCCCAAAGTCTCGTAGTTTGTAAACTTTGTACACATTGTTATTAATAAAATAAGAGTTATTTTATTTATATTTATTCATATCTAATAAACAAAGATTTGTGGTTATTTTATGTAAACTTAAGCATGTATATGAGATATACAAGTGGATCATACCTTAAGTAATAAACTAAAAGGTCTGTAGTATAAGGATAAAGGAGAGATACCTTATCCTGGTGACATTACGGATACGACCCGCTTTGTAGAGGTTTACAAGTGTTGTGAACTACTATAGATGGTTTGATCCTGATCATTCATGTGGAGACATGCGAACGGGGGTGTCCTATAAAAAAAGTTTGTATAAGACCAAACAATGAGATGATTAGTCTCTTTATATAACGCTGTTGATAATTGAGACTTACATCTCAATAAAATGACCATAGGCGACGACCTTAATCCCGAGTGTTTTGGGAACTCCTTCCTATGAGAGCGGTCCTTTGGAGATTTGTCTGATTGAGAAGCTGGGAACTCAGGTACACAAGACGAAATTCACTTATTCCCCGAAGCAGAGGTAAGTAGATAGATTGCTCCCTTAAGGGTTGATTCTGGGTCTTGAACATAGTGGCCACATCCTCTCTTTGAAAGAGAGGACTCAGTCATAGTAGGACTATGACTTATTGTTCATTAGAGGAATTAGTGGTACTTAAGGAGTTAGATGTAACTATAAGGGCAAAACGGTAAATTGGCCCAACTGTACTTATGAACGATCTGTGAAGGGTTATGCATTGTTGATTGGTTGATATGGATACAGAAATATATCTGTAGTGAGAAAAGTGCAGATGTTGTTCTTTAATGGAGTGTTCGATAGTTAACAGATGGTAAATCTCGTGACTAAAGAGTTTAGTCAGTTATTCACGTACCGTTGAAGCTTCAAGGTACAAGTCCATAAGGTCCCCATAGTAGCTCAATGGATTCAAGTTGAGAATCAGTTCTTGGGGTTAGTTTGAAGTGTTAAAATTAACATGAGAAAATTTAATTATATGTGATATAATTGGTGTGATGTATGAGATACATCAAGTAGTGGAATTAATGTAAATATGATTTACATTACATACCATAAAATAGAAAAAGAACTATAGTTTATATGTTTCATGAGATGAAATATTAAAACTATGGGTTATAAATATAATATGGTAAGTTGATTATCATATTTATTTATAATATATTAATTATATGATAATTAATTTCTTTTTCTTTAATAACCAATTGAGTGGAAGATTTTGGAAGTTTTATGGTAACCGTGAGATAAAAAAGGAAAATGATTTTCCTAATTTTAGAAGTTTCCTGATTTGAAAAGTTCTCACGGATAAGCTACCAAGTGAAAGAGTTTCACTAAGTGATAGCATTGAGAGACTACACGATCAGTTAAACGATTGCTTAGAGTTGACTATACGATAGTCACTCAACTGATCATGGCTACACGATCGAGTGGCTAAGTCTATACGATAGGCTGCTGTTTACTAAACGATCGAGCACATCGTCTATACGATAGACAGTATCTTATCTCCCACTTGCTCGATCGTAGACCTCTAGTGTCTTTCTCAAGCCAAGATCATACAGAGCCCATAACTTTTGGACTCTCACACTGAGAATACCAAGGTAACCATTATGGTGGTGTCCTCACTCAGTTCGTGAATCAAGTTAGACTTGATTGGTTTCAAGAAGCTATTGGCCGATCGTTGTGTTCGTGCTGTGTTCTGTTCATTGCGTTTGAGGGTTATGTTGGAAACATTGTAGATTGATCGAGGGACACTTGAAGAATGGTTCTTCAAAGGTATGCATACTCTATCCCTTGATTCTTATTGTATCATGCTGTAATTTCTAGTTGTGCATGACCTGTTAGTTTTCGTTTTGAGACTATAATTGTTTTGTGTTCAATTCGAATGGAATTTAGAATGATCCCTTCTACTGCTTATAGAAATCCTCATGTTTGATTTCCTTCAATTGGTATCAGAGACAGGTTGTTCTGAAATACTATTTTTGTATTAAACTTCTTTTACAGTCTTGGTGGGTTTTAAGTTTTTTGCATTGTGTTTAAGAGTTAAATACGTTTGTGGATCTGTTGATGAATGTTTACGGGATAGTTGCCTCTGTTTAAAGCTTTCTTTAAGATTACAAAGTGTTAATTTGTAAGGGCCCTTGCGTTTTTTGGCATAATTAACATGCAATCGAGTCTGTAATTCAAAGTGTTTGAAGTTGTTGAGTCGTTCGTGATGAAGTGTTGAAGCATGGAGATGCAATTCTCATCGAGGAAGAAGACCAAAGGTTGGTAGTATCGTGTAGCCTAAGGTAAACGATCGTTAAGATTTGGCTAAACGATCATATAGAAAAGTTATGCGCGATCGTGTAGTATTTACTAAACGATTATTTAGCTAATGCTAAACAATGGGGTAGAGCGTTTACTCTATCGCATAGCGTTGGTTGCTCGATCGCGTGGACGCTGGAGGTAAACGACTATATAGAGCATTTGATGCTCATCGTTTAATTAAAGGGGTATGCACTAAACGATCGTGTAGTTCAGCATGCATCATCGCATAGTCACTGACTACACGATCACCTGGTATATGATACCTTAACGCTTGCTCAACGATCGCTTAAACGATTATGCTTCACCGCATCGTTGTCGTTTAGTTGATCGCTTAAGACTTGCGTTGCACGATCACGTGCCTTCATGCTTAATCGTATAGTCAAGATACACGATTATTGCTAAATGATCGTTTAAGCTCAGGAAGTGTTGTTAAACGATTGAGTAAAGAGTTTACTCTATCATGTAGGCAATCACAAGGAGTTGGTACACGATCAAGAAGATGCATTTTTTCGCCCAAACGATTTAAGATCTGGTTTGCCTGTTTGAACCGGAGACTCATTGTGCTTTGTAATAGTTAGCTTTGGTTTTTGAGGATTTGAGGCTAATTATCCCGGTTCATCAACTTTTATTTAATGTACATGAGATGTATGTTGTTTATATGCCATAGTGTATGATATATAGATTTAAAACCCACCTTAGGTTATGAAATTATTCATTCATCATATATTATAAGTGTAATAATATAGTTATTGGCATGATGAAATTACAAGAGAGCATGCGCATGCATCATGAAATATAAGAGTTATATTTATGCATGCATTAAGCATATTTATGCATCATCTTTATATTATAAGTATGGAAGCATGTATGCTTGGTTCGTTGCTTTGTTATATAAGTGTTATATAAAAGTAGCAATGAATGAATAATGCATGAAGCATGACACTTAGGCTTTTTATAAGAGTTATGAATGCCTTATACGTGTTGCTTCACGTTGTGAATGGTTTTGGTTGTTTCCTGTTATAAGCGTTATAATGGAAATTAGAACTACAATCAATAAGAAAGAGTTACATGCGAACGTAGGCGAACTCATGTTTTAAAAGAGTTTTAAAATTGGCTTGAGACAGACCTAAATTGAAGGTTTTAATGAGATTAGATACCTAAGTTTAATCTTTTGAATCGGTTTAATATGATTAAATTGATTTCCATTAAAAATTAAATTTGTATTAAATCTATCTATAAGGGACTTTTTGTCTAAGGTGGGTTTTGTCTAGGCTTGGCCCCTTTACTGGTAAAAGGCTACACCGGAAACGAGAACACCCCATTCATCCTTGGCCCGTGGACAACTACTTTGGAAAAGAGTGACTAAATATTCAACCACATTGCTATCCAAGCAAATGCAATATAGATTGATCAACAGACTATCTTGTTCAAAAGAATAAAGTTAAATGGTCAATGAAATTGATCAAAAGATTGTTCTAACTTATCCAAATAACTAAAAGAAGATTTTACTTGACTTAAGGAGACTCAAATCCTAAAAAGTCACTTAGTTAAAATTCCTCTAAGCCAACGTCTTTTCTATTAGTAAACTAAACCCTAGGTTATAAATACTCAGATGCGAAGGAAGAGGCATAAGTATATTGAATTATTGTCAATGATTCCACTCCACGTTTCTTCCTGAATGTTCATGTTGATGAGATTCATGTTTGGCATCGTCTCGGTGCACCTTGGAGCGCCCCCCTTCAGATAGTGTTTGCATGAGTCAATATCAAGGTGGATAGAGATAGTGTTTATAGTAAGTGGGTGAAGGGTGTGCGTCAACATGTCCTGCGGTCTTCTTCATTGGTTTGTACCGTGAGATCTTCTTGCACTGCCTCGTATCGCCCTGGGAGCGTCCCCCTTCAGATCTCTTTTTTGCAGTTGGTCAATATCAAGATGAACTCCAGAAATGGATAAGGTCACTTTAGTTTTTGCCCCAATCAGATTTTTTCCCTTCAGATTGGTTGCTTGGGGCGGAACTTTAGGGCCTAAAATGAAGGATCACACTTACAGAAAATTGTTAAGTCAGTTAATGATTTCTTGACCAAATCAATGATGGCTAGTCATTATAGGAGCACGAGTTATTCTAGTATTAATAACTAGTTGAAAATGTTTCAATTCAGATGAGGGATAAATTGACTACCCTTCGGTAGCTTTTGTCCTAAACTTTTGAAGCGTCATTGCGAAATTAGATGTCACACGGGGTTCATTTCAGTTTTGCTAAACCGTATCGGATGTTGTTTTTTCAATGAGTATTTGCTAAAACCTAATGTAGGTTAATGTGTTTGTTTTTCAGCAACTTGAATGATTTTCCATTAATTGCCTCTAGTTTGACAGATTACATACATTGGAAAGAGTTTGTTAAAAGGTAGTTCGTGGTAAACGACCTCGAGTTTGTCATGGTTGAGGAGTATCTTCAAGTCCCGAACCTTGATGCACCGCGAAGTGTTCGTAATGCATATGAGGTGTGGATGAAGGCTAATTCATTGGCTCGACTTCATATTTTGGCTAGCATACCTGATGCATTAGCCAAAAGGGTTGAGAACATGGTCATTGCAGATCATGGACTCGTTGCACAAATTGTTTGAATGTCAGTTCTCACTTTTGAGCATAAAGGGATGGATGACAAAGAAACCAATAGTGTCAATTCCAAGATAACCTCCAGTTAGAAAAAGCAAGTGTTACTGACACTGATGAAGTTCATCGACGAGAAGTGTTTTCTGAAATGAAACTTTAAGCTTATTTAGGTTCTGATACTGATCCTACTACTCTCTAAAAGAGGAAGAAGTCTAAAGATAGTAAATGAGATTTATTGATCTTGGAGACGTGTTTGGTAGAGAATGATGATTCTGCCTAGAACCTTGATTGGGTTCTACTAATCACGTTAGTTCTTCTTACCAAGGATTTAGTTCCTGAAAAATGTTGCAAGAGGGAGAGTTGACTCTTCAAGTTGGTACTAGTGAGGTTGTTTTAGCTGTTGCTGTGGGCTGGCTGAAGTTATTTTTGGACAAGAAACGTTATCTGTTACTGGATAATGTTTTTTAATAGTTTTTCATATCAAAAGGAACTTAATCGCGGTTTCTTGTCTCATTGAACAAGGTTATACCGTGTACTTTTCTGAGAGTAAAGTGTTTATTTTCAAGAATGGTATGAAGATTAGTTTTGGTTCAATGGAAAATAACTTGTATGTATTAAGGTCTTTAGTCATAAAAGTCTTGCTTAATAATAAAATGTTCAGTACAGCAACAACTGCAAAAAGACCAAAGGTTTATCCTAAGGAAAACACCCATATTTGGCATCTAAGTTTTGGTCATATCAACCTTTATAGGATTGAGTAGTTGGTGAAATGTGGATTTCTAAATAGTTTAGAAGAAATCTCCTTGTCGGTATGTGAATCATGCCTTGAAGGCAAGATGACCAAACGACCTTTTACTGGAAAAGGTTACAGAGCCAAGGAAACCTTAGAGCTTGTACATTCAGATCTCTATGGTCCAATGATTGTTAGAGCTCAAGGTGGATATATATATTTCATCTCTTTCATAGATGATTATTCAAGGTACGAGTATCTGTACCTAATGTAACGTAAGTCTGAAGCTCTTGACAAGTTCAAAGAGTATATGGCTGAAGTTGAAAACTTGTTAGGTAAGAAGATAAAAACACTACGATCTGATCGTGGTGGAGAGTATATAAACCTCGAATTCAGAACTATATGATAGAACATAGAATCACGTCCCAACTCTCAGCCCCAGGTACACCTCAGCAGAATGTTGTATCAAAAAGGAGAAACATAACTTTATTGGATATGGTTCGGTCTATGATAAGTTATGCTCATCTTTTAGACTCGTTTTGGGGGATTTGTAGTGGAGACTGCATATTATATTTTGAACAACGTTCCCTCGAAAAGTGCTTTTGAAACACCTTTTGAGCTGTGGAGAGGCCGTAAAGGTAGTTTACACCACTTTAGAATTTAGGGATGTCCGACCCACGTGCTTGTGGCAACCCTAAAAATTTGGAACTGTATTCGAAAGTTTGCCTCTTTGTAGGCTACTCCAGGGAAATGAGAGGTGGATACTTTTATGATCTGAGTGAGAATAAATTGTTTGTGTCCACAAATACTATCTTCTTGGAAGAAGACTACATCAAGGATCATAAACCATGAAGCAAGCTTGTTTTATGTGAGATTTCTAGTGAAACTACTGAGGGTTCAACAAGAGTTATTGAACAGACTGATAGATCAACAAGAGTTATTGATGTCGGTTCATCTAGTCAACCATCTCAAGAGTTGAGACTGCCTCGACGTAGTGGGAGGGTTATGAACCCACTAAAACGCTACATGGGTTTGACTGAAGCCCAGAACATCATGTCTAATAATGGGGTCGAGGATCCATTGTCTTATAAGCAAGCAATGGAGGATGTTGACAAAGATGAGTGGATTAAAGCCATGAACTAGGAAATGCAGTCTATGTACTTCAATAATGTCAGGGAACTTATGGATCAACATGATGGGGTAAAACCTATAGGATGTAAGCGGATCTACATGAGAAAACAAGGTGTAGATGAAAAGGTGCAAATCTTTAAGGCTAGACTCGTGGCAACATGTTATACACAGGTCGAGGGAGTGGGCTATGAGGAAACTTTCTCACATGTTGTCATGTTGAAGTCTATCAGGATACTCTTGTCCATAGCCACATTTTATGATTATGAGATATGACAAATGGACGTCAAGACTACTTTTCTTAATAGTAATCTTCAGGAGACCATCTACATGGCTCAACCAGAGGGGTTCATTATTCCAGATTAAGAGCAAAGAATTTGCAAGCTCAATAGATCCATGTATGAGTTGAAACAAGTGTCTAGATTGTGGAACATTAGATTTGACAGTGTGATCAAATTGTTTGGCTTTGATCAGAATGTTGATGAGCCTTGTGTTTACAAGAAAATCATCAAGAGCTTAGTAGCTTTCCTGTTACTATATATGGATGATATCCTACTCATTGGGAATGATGTAGGTTTTCTGATTAACATTAAAAAGTGGCTAGATGCCCAATTCCAAATGAAGATTTGGGAGAGGCACATTATGTTCTAGGGATCTAGATCATTCGGGATCATAAGAACAATAGGTTGGCCTTGTTTTAGGCATCATACATTGATCAAATGTTGATTAGTACAGGATGCAAAATTCCAAATTAGTATTTAAATTATATTCTAAAAATTATAAACGAACTTCTACTAGGCTGTTTTTTTAGTCAAACCGATTCAGATTATTCCAATCTTTAATTATTTATTTGTATTTGATTTGTCCCCCAAAAAACAGCCTAGTAGAAGTTCGTTTATAATTTTTAGAATATAATTTAATTTAAATACTAATTTTTTTTTATCAAAGCAATTAGTGGAATTTCCTAATGTTTTGAGCGGATGAATATGAAATTGCTTTTTCTTTTTTTAGGGTATGTAAAAAAAAATAAGAAATCTTTTGTTTACTCAATTAAAAAATAGAAAATGGTACCTTTTTTGTTCAAAGAATAAAAATAAATACACGGGTTGACCTTTCTTTCCCCCCTTTTCCGCCCGCCTCTTTGGTCTTAAGAATGCTGGTTCTAAGAATGAGTGATTGCCCTTCTCCGACCCTTACTGCCCAACCGGAGAGCGGATAGCTAATGCGTTCCACTTATTGAACAAGGTTCTATGGTCGGTTCGCGACCCCTGGATACCGAAGGCGTCCTTGGGGTGATCTGCGGTTGAGTTTGGATTAGAATTTTAATTCAATTAAAGAGTAAGCCTATTTATTCCTGGTTCTAAGACCAATAGTTCTAGCGGTCGACTCGCTTTTGAATGAAATGGTTTTTTCTAAGGAGCAATGTCCTAAGATACCTCAACAGCTTGAGGAGATGAGACAGATTCTCTATGCTTCGGTTGTTGAAAGCTTAATGTATGCAATGTATATGCCAGACCTGACATTTGTTATGTAGTAGAGACTGTCAGTCGTTATCAATCCAATCCAGGATTAGATCACTGAACGACAGTCAAAACAATTCTCAAGTATCTTTGAAGAATGAGATATACTCGTGTATGGAGATAAGGATTTGATCCTTACAAGATACACAGACTTTAACTTTCAGACTGACAGAGATTCTCGAAAATTGACATGAAGGTCAGTGTTCACTCTAAATGGAGGGGTTGTAGTTTGGAAAAGCATCAAGCAAAGATGCATCGTAGACTCCATTATGGAAGCCGAATACGTAGCTGCTTGTAAAGTAGCTAAACAGGTTGTTTGGCTTAGAAAGTTCCTTACAGATTTGGAAGTTGTTCCAAATATGTCTTTGTCGATCACACTCTATTGTGATAATAGCGGGGTTGTGGCAAATTCAAAGGAACCTCGGAGTCATTATAGAGGCAAGCATATCGAACGGAAGTATCATTTGATCAAGGAGATTGTGCATCATGGTGATGTGATAGACACGAAGATCGCATCGGAGCACAACGTTGTTGATCCATTTATAAAGCCCCTCACGGCTAAAGTGTTCGAGGATCATCTGGAGAGTCTAGGTCTATGGGACATGTGGCATCTTGCCTAGGGCAAGTGAGAGATGATATTAGGGTATAAAGTATGTCCTAGTTTATTGTATATTGTACTTGTTTTTCATGTATTGTACATTAGTCTCCCGAGGCATTAGAACAAGTGGGAGATTGTTGGGATTGGTGTCCTAATTCTCCCGGAGTCTCGTAGTTTGTAAACTTTATACACGTTGTTATTAATAAAATAAGAGTTATTTTATTTGCATTTACTCATATCCAATAAGGAAAGATCTATGGTTATTTTATGTAAACTTAAGCATGTATATGAGATATACAAGTGGATCATACATTAATTAATAACCTTAAAGGTCTGTAATATAAGGATAAAAGAGAGATACCTTATCCTGGTGACACTACGGATACGACCCGCTTTGTAGAGGTTTACAAGTGTTGTGAACTACTACAGATGGTCTGGTCCTGACCATTCATGTGGAAACATGCGAGCAGAGGTATCCTATACAAAGAGTTTGTATAAGACTGGACCACGAGATGATTAGTCTCTTTATATAACGTTGTTGATAATTGAGACTTACATCTCACTAAAACGACCTAGGTGACATGACCTTCATTCTAAGTATTTTAGGAACTCCTGCCTATGAAGGCGATCATTTGATTAGTATGGGTGAGAGTGGCCAGATTACCAACTCAACAAGCCTATCTTTTTAGGGATTTATCTGATTGGGAAGCTGGGAACTCAATTACACAAGACAAAACTCACTCCTTCCCTAAAGCAAGGGTAAAGAGATAGATTGCTCCCTTAAGGGCTTATTCCGGGTCTTAAACATAGTGGCCATATCCTCTCTTTGGAAGAAAGAACTCAGTCATAGTAGGACTATGACTTATTGTTCATTAGAGGAATCGATGGTATTTAAGGAGTTAGATGTAACTACAGAGGAAAAATAGTAAATTGGCCCAACTGTACTTACGAGCGATCTATGAAGGGTTATCGCATTATTGATTAGTTGATATGGACACAAAAATATATCTGTAGTGAGAAGAGTGCAGATGTTGTTCTTTAATGAAGTGTCCGATAGTTAACAGATGGTGAATCTCGTGACTATAGAGTTTAGTCAGTTATTCACGTACTATTGGAGCTTCAAGGTACAGGTACATAAGGTCTCTATGGTAGCTCAATGGATTCAAGTTGAGAATCAGTTTTTGGGGTAAGTTTGAAGTGTTCAAATTAACAAGAGGAAATTCAATTATATGTGATATAATTGGTGTGATGTATGAGATACATCAAGTGGAGGAATTAATGTAAATATGATTTACATTAAGTACCATAAAATAGAAAAATAACTACGGTTTATATGTTTCATGAGATGAAATATTAAAACTATGGGTTATAAATGTAATATGGTAAGTTGGTTATCATATTTATTTATAATATATTAATTATATGATAATTAATTTCTTTTTCTCCAATAACCAATTGAGTGGGAGGTTATTGGAAGTTTTATGGTAACCGTGAGATAAAAAAGGAAAATGGTTTTCCTAATTTTAGAAGTTGCCTGATTCGAAAAGTTCTCATGCATAAGTTATCAAGTGAAAGAGTTTCACTAAGGGATAACATTAAAAGACTACACGATCAGTTAAGCGATCCCCTTAGAGTTGACTATACGATAGTTACTCAGCTGATCATAACTACACGATCGAGTGGCTAAGTCTATACGATAGGCTGCTATTTACTAAACGATCGAGCACATCATCTATACGATAGACAGTATCTTATCTCCCACTTGCTCGATCGTAGACCTCCAATCTCTTTCTCAAGCCAAGATCATACAGAGCCCACAACTTCTGGACTCTCACACCAAGAATACCAAGGTAACCATTGTGGTGTGTCCTCACTCAGTTCGTGGATCGAGTTAGACTTGATTGGTTTCGAGGAGTTGTTGACCGATTGTGTTCGTGATGTGTCTTGTTCGTTGCGTTCGAGGGCTGTTTTTGGATGCATTGTAGATTGATCGAGGGACACTTAAAGAATGGTTCTTCAAAGGTATGCATACTCTATCCCTTGATTCTTATTGTAGCATACTGTAATTTCTAGTTGTGCATGACCTGTTAGTTTTCGTTTTGAGACTGTAATTGTTTTGTGTTCAATTCGAATGGAATTACGAACGATCCTTTCCGCTGCTCATGGAAATCCTCGTGTTTGATTTCCTTCACCAAGTTTTCTTCAGAGGCAATCTGTGTGACAATCACGTCTCCTTGGTATACAATCTTCTTAATGAAATGGTACTTGCGCTCTATGTGTTTTCTGTGCTTATGGCTTCTAGGTTCCTTTGAATTAGCAACTACATCACTATTATCACAACACAGAGTGATAGGCAGATGCATATTTGGAACAACTTCCAAATCGATCAAGAACTGTCTGAGCCATACTACTTCTTTAGCTGCTTTACTGGCAGCTACATACTCAGTTTCTATGATGGAGTCAGCAATACAACTTTGCTTGATATTCCTTCACACTATAGATCCTTCATTAAGAGTGAATATTGACCCTAGAGTAGACTTCTTATAATTTATATCAGTTTAAAAGTCAGAATCGTTGTATCTAGTAAGGATCAGATCCTTAGCACCAAATATGAGCATAAAGCCCCTCGTTCCCCGAAGATACTTGAGGATGTTTTTAACGGCAGTCCAATGATCACATCTAGAATTGGATTGATGTCTGCTGACAATTCCAACTGCATAGCATATGTTGGGATAAGTACACAACATGGAATACATTAAACTTCTTATTGCTAATGCATATGGAATTCGTTTCATTACCTCAACCTCTTGAGGTGTCTTAAGACACAGTTCCTTAGACAGATGAATTCCATGCCTGAAAGACAATATACCTTTTCTTGGAATATTGCATTTTATATTGAGACAACATCTTGTCTATATAAGATGCATGAGATAAGACTTTCGTTCTATTCTTGCGATTCCGAACGATTTGGATCTCAATAACATACTGTGCTTCTCCCAAATTCTTCATTTGAAATTGTGTGGCTAGCCATATCTTAATATCAGCTATAAATTCTATTTCATTCCCAATGAGTAGAATATCATCAACATATAGAACCAGAAAAGCTACATTTTTGTTGACAATCTTCTTGTAAACACAATGTTCGTTAACATTCTTTTCAAAGCCATAAGATTTGATCGCGGTATTAAATCTCCTGTTCAAGATCGAGACGCTTGTTTTAGCCCATAAATGGATCTATTAAGCTTGCATACTTTTTGCTCTTGACCCTGTGCAATAAACCCCTCTGATTGAGATATATAGATACTCTCTTCAAGATAGCCATTCAAAAAAGTTGTCTTAACATCTATTTGCCAGATTTCATAATCATAAAAAGTAGGAATGGACAAGAGTATAGATTATATGTTATATGTGATATAACATACAATTATTTATATGTATGTGTGTTTGTATGTGTGTGTATATATATATATAAATAAATAAATAAAGTTAGTTAATATATATTAATTTTATTATTATTATTAAAATTTCAAATTAATTTGATTTTTTGAATTTTAAATAACAGGGAGGGAGTTATTTTGTATAACCACTTTCTTCCTTAATATCTCATTCAACCAATTTATACGGTGGGGATAATTTTCATCTTCACTCCCCTGTCATTCCATTCTCTGTAACTCTCTAAAGAAAAAGAAATAGTTTTCTTCTTCCCTCCTACCAAAATGATTCTCAGCGAGCCCACAGCTTCGTTCCGATTCTCATCCTAGAGAATAACGAGGAAGCCCTCGTGGTGGTGTTCGGAATTTCACATTTGCTGTGCATTTTTGTTTGGGTTTGGGAGAAGAACTGCCGTTTGTGACCTTGCTGTGAATTGGAAGAGGAAGTGTGAAGACAGTGATCTTCAAGGGTATGTTCTTGATTCCCTTTTTCCTTTGTAAATCACAGTTGTAAAAGCATGCTTGATGAATTTTGTTTATCATTTTTCTGTCCTTTGAGTTACTATGTGTTATCTAAAATGAACTTTGAGACTCAGTTACATATACATGCTTCCGCTATGGGTATTCGAATTCCTTAACTGTCATCATTTATAAAATGGCAACTGACATCTAAAGGCAAATTGTTGTAATGTCAATATTATGAGCTTGTTTATCCTTTATTTTTCAAGTTCTTTAATTTCCATTATGAGCTAAGCATCCTTTTCAGATTCAAAGATGTGGATACTTTATAGGATGGAATAAAAAGGTCCATATATGTCCCCTTTACTCTTGCTCAATGTTTAGTTTATATTTACTTTTATTGATTTTATGCATATTGTTAACTTAGATTGATCACCTAGGTTGCCATACATATTGAGTCTAATATTGAAAGAGTTAGATAATAAATAGTTTTCGTGAAAGAAATAGAAGGAAAAAGCCTAGACATAAGATTTTGTTTGACCTTAGAATTAGGGTAGTACCTATAGATTCATTAGAATTGTATGTTTAATTATCTAAGTTTAAATTAGCCATTGAAATGTGTATTTAATCCTTAACGTGTTCTCTAAGAGAGCTGAATAGGAGTTGAATTTGATTCATTTGGTTAACTGTCAGTTAGGGTAAATTGCAAGTGCATTCTGATCACATACGACTTGACCCCTCTCGGCTTGAAATAGTAAAGATACGAGTGCATCTAGGATCACATGTCAAATTATGTTTGGGTCTAGTTGGGTGAAGGAAATGCGGGTGCTTAATGGTTGCAATATCCAACCAAAGTTGGAACTCTTTTTTAAATTTCATCTTTCTCTTATTGCTTATACTTTTCTTTAATAATTTTCACTATTTTTCAACACTTAATTTCTTTATTTCCAAAGCACATCACAAATCCCCATCATTTATCTTGGTCACCATTGGTTGCAAATTTAGGGAAGGTTTTTTTAACCCTTCAAAACTAATATATTGTACTTCATTCCCTTGGAATTCGATACTTCAAGTTGTCCATTTTATATTACTTGTCAGTCGTGTGTACTTATACCTAAGGATGTTTGTAGTGTCCTATCAAAAGCCATTTTCTTTCGTAGGGATTGTTGAGCTCGTTGAGCCTATTGCCATGTTTAAGGGAATTTCTAAAACCCCTGAAGCTGATATTTCTCCTTTTGGGGCCAAATCAGGCTCTTTAATCCTTTGAAATCTCTTGGTTGGAAAAGTTAAATACACATATGAGGTTCAAGTTTTCATGGATTTTATTTGTGTTTTCCATCGCGGTGATTTTGTCCTTAACTTCATTTCAGTTAACCGCAGGAGTAACTTCGTCGGTCATGATTTAGCTTCTCATGCTCGTAGATTTGGTTTTTTCGAATTGACAATCAGCCTCCTTGGGCAGATTTTGCCTTCCATGTTGATTCGTCTTCCCCTTAATTCTCCCATTTTCCTTTGTTGTACTAAAAAAAGATGTTTAGAGCAAGAAATGAAGTTGTTTAATCGTGATGAGGTCTATAGTATATAAGTCACGAACTCTTTGGGTCAAACAAATAGAACTCTCCAAATACTACTTATTGGGGCAACACATGTCCTATGTGTCATTGTATCTTTAAATAGCACCTCTATTTTGGTAATATCATTAACATTAACGGTATGCTTTTCAATATGCCAATTAAATAAATTTTGACTAAATTAACACATAATTAGAGATAATTTTGACAAAGAACTATATAAACTTTTCATAAATTAACTTATGAGACTTAAAATTTTAGAAATGTATTATCAAAGGTTCGATGTCTCACTTCTACTTCTACCTCTGCATCTATTGAACTAAAATAACAAACCCTAAAAATTTTAAAATAACAATATTTGGGAAGGTGGATAAGTCAAGTTCAAGACAATCTTGTACGATATGCATGGTTAATTTTTAATTTCTGGAGGATGAGAGCATAATCTTCCTCGTAAAGAAAAGGAAGAAAAAAAAAAAAAAAAATCTTTGAGGAAGATCAAGGATGACGATCAAATGCTTCCAGGAATCGTTCCGGTTGAATTGATAACAGCAATAACATCGATTTCTGAAGAAAAACCTTGCATCACTTTCCTAGAAGAAGGGAAGAAGAAGAAAAACTCATACCAGAGCTTTTTGATGTTCGATTTCTGGATAATAGGGCAAAAGGATGGATCCAGAACAAACGTTTATTCGAGTTCAAGAACGCTTTTCCCAGATGCTGACTCCCAAAGTCAGAGCCACTCTGGAGTATATGAATCTCTGTATAGCCATTACTTTGTTCTGTATTCTTGTGGTCATGCACGCGAACTACGTACAGCAGGTTCTTCTCAACAATACGATTTGATTTCTATGTATCTGTATTTTGGGAGCTTTCTTATTTTGCAATGCTTTTTAGTCGTGGGTTTTAGGGTTCATCAGTTGGTTAGGCTGGATTTATGATGGTCTTGGTTGTTTTCGAATTGAGTGACACTGCTCGTCTATATTTATTTATTTTTAATCTAGTTCTGCTTTACGGAAATGGGTTTTTTCTTCTTCATACTTTTCTTGAATCAGTTTGAGTCTTGCAAACTGTGGTGTAATGTGTTAGATCGTGGCAGTTCAATTATGGGTGTTCTCAGTTCTCTTTATAGAGTCTTCTTTATGGATTTTGGATGAGTCTTTTAGAATGAAGATATTGAAGTCGGAAGGTCATAATTTGGTTGTAGTACATGCTTTCAGAATGTTCGAATTTAAACAGTTTGGGTTTCAAGTTGAATGCTTTGGTTTCAAGGCTCTCTATTTTGAGTTCATAAAATGAGTCTTAAAAGATAATGAAATGTAGAGACTCTATTTTGAGTTGAACTCTTTAGTTTTTAGGACATGGGTTAGGCATGTGGTAGACATATAGCTTCTCCACCTCTTTGTTAATTATTTTTTGGGCCATTTCTTGTTATGTATGGACTATGGGATAGTTCTTTAGTCTTTTATGTTGTTTTAATTAAGCTTTGTTCTTCCTGCATTCAAAGCCTGGTTGTTCCAGTGAGCTCTCTGGAGTTGAGACAACAGAAGCCCAACTTATTCAAATTAAGGTAAGTCTTGTCTCCAAGCAGTCAAACTTTGAACCGATTGTTGCTTTTGGTGATTGATGGTTTTTGGGAGAGCAAGAATTTCATGGACCAATGTTGGCATGGCTTTTCTTCTAAGGCTTTTTTTTTGATAAGAATGAGAGATTATCAAAAACTCATATAATTCCATGAAAGATTTTTACTATGTGGATTTTTTATTTCTAAGAATACCATGTCCTTTTTTTTTTTTTTTTTTTTTAAAGAAAAAAACTGTGATACTTTTCTGATTTCTGCCAATGCAATTCCTTTTTTGTTTTTTTGTTTTTTTGTTTGTCCCATTGGCATCTTAGCAATTTGTCATTCCTTCTTTCTGTCTTACTCTCTTTGATTACGAGGTTATAGTTTCCTGTTTAGAAAATGTTTGCTGTTGAATCTAATTTCTTATTTTGTGCCTAAGAAATTTCTTCCGACTTTTTTCGAACTCTTGTTGGGTTTTTTTAACCATCTCCTTGATCAATAAATAAATGTAAAAAATATTTTAATCCTATCTTATGACAAGGTTTCGAGAAGCAAACATATAGATTAGTCCTAATAATTGTCTTCCAATCATGGTATATTTTTATGTTTGTTCCTTTTATCTCTCTCCTGACTGACAAGAAGAGGCAGATATTCTTAGAGACTGGACATTGGAATTAGATGAAAATTTTATTTCTCAGTAGTAAAATCCTGATTTGCTTTTCAGTATGATTATCAATACTGGAAACGCTCAAGTGCTCTACTTTCTTTAGTTTATGTTCTTGGATTTATACTCTTGATTATTTTGTTTTTGGTTTATAAATTTCTATTAATCTACATCTTAAATTACTTTTCTTGCCTTTTATCTTCCGTGCATACTTACATCTACTTTAGTGTATAAATCTAAACTTGTGTAATTTTCCATAGATAACAACTGCAGGCCTGTGGTCGCAAAATGATTCTGAACTTAATATTGAAGGTGTCCCTCGTGGGGAAAATGTGAGAGAAAGTTTGGAAGTGGCAAATGATGGAGATGAATTGACATTTTTGGCTGCCAAATTTTGGTTAAATTGGTTTGGTTCAGGTGCTAGAAGGGGTAAGTTTGCACCAAAGCTCTGGAAATCAGATACAGAGATTCTAGAACATCAAGCAGAGAATACTGGTGTGGATCAATGCTCAAAAGCAGCAGTTGATGATACAGTCATCAAACTTGAAAAAGAAGAGATCCACGTTAGTTTTCTGATATCAGTCAAGGAGACTTTTAAGGCAGCGATTGTTCACTTTGGTAGAAGGTGGAACCGGCGGTTTTTATTTATTTGTAAACATACAAAGCAGATCCTGACCAGCTTGTGGAAGCTATCTGTGAGTAAATTATTGATGGCATTACTTTAATTGTAAGGTTCAAGCATGCTCCTTTATTGGTCAATTTTAGTTTCAATATTTTATTGAGTTACTATTCTTCTACTACTGCAATGTAAAGTAAAGAAGCTCACAGAAGGTCCTTCCTTTTCGTATTAGATTATTATTATTATTATTATTATTTCAAATAAAATAACGGGGTTTCTTTTCCTGTTCTCCTCTGCTGTCCTGTTTTTTGCTCTAGAATTCTGAAGCCATTTAATTGATAAACTGGGAAAGGGGGATGATTTCTTGGAGGTGGTACTTGGGATACTCCATTTCCCCACATTATCTTAATTCTTATGGAATACTTAAATAGATTGGGTCCAACACAAAAATTAGAAATTTCTTTTATTTATTAATTTATTATTTTTTTTTTATAAGAAACCATTTCATTGATTGAATGAGATGTCCAAAGGTACAAGAGGAACCCTATCAATGGGGATACAAAAACAACTCAATTAGAGGGTGTACAAAAGGTGTTTCCAATTTGAAATAAGGAAAGAAAAATTATGACTATGTATGGCCGGTATATCTTTGCACAAAAAAAAAAAAAAGCATTATGAATGATAGTGTCAATTATGTCCTTTGTCGTCTTGTTTTTTTCCTGGAAGATTCTATCATTCCTTTCATCCCATTCAACAAAACAGCACCAAATAATGCCAAACCACATACGTTTTTTTGTCAGCTTTGAAAGGTGTCCAACAAATTAATAACTCTGTGTATCATTAGGGCAAGCAACAGTCCAGTTGAAAGCAGTAAAAGATTCTGTCCAAATCCCTATAGATGTGGGACAATCAAAGAAGAAATGTTGGATAGTTTCATTGTTGGAATGGAAAAGGCTGAACCAAGAGGGAGATAGGTTGATTGGATGGAAGAAAATTGAATCCTCAGAAATCTTTTTGCCTTTATGAACCCAGGACCCATAAAAAAATACTGTAACTTCTCTCCAGCTGGATAAACCCTGCAAGTTGCCTTGGCAGCAGTTATCCATAAGGCCTTAGCGCTTCTTTTGAAAGAATTTTTTATGAGATTGCACCAAGTCTTGGATCTCATGTGACCTGTTGGAGAAGTGACAATGATAGAAAATATGCTGTTGGTATTTTGGCAGTAGTGTATCCCAGAATAAAGCAGTGGGGGAGATAGCCACGATTGGATTCTATTGCATGAATTGGTTTTATCAAGCTAGGTATCAAATCAAGAATTTAACCTCCACTAGGGTCATATAGATCTTATAATATGAAGGGAAAAACCTTAGGAAGGGTGAAGGAATGGGGAAAAAGAAATTTGAACATAGATTTGGAAAAAGGTGGTCCATTGTTGAGGCATGCACCTTCCTCATGCATTTATTTACATTCTGGTTAGAATGTTTGTTTTTTGATTTTTTTTTTTTTTATTCCCGCCATGGCCTTGCTGAACCTCTCTCATTAAGCTGTCTCTTAAATACCAAGTTCCATCCCAAGGATTCATTGCTACAAACCTCTCGAGTGCTTTTATTGTGGAAAAGAAACCTCATAAACTGTCCTCCGAAAACTTTATTCTCCTCCTCTTACAACTTTAAGTCAACGAGCTGAAAAAATTAGCCTTTTCATGTGGCAATAAATCTTCAAGAACTTGTCTCACATGTCACAACCTTGGAGACCTCTTTATATTGATTGCCTCTTAAATCACCACTTGCCAATTCGAGTATAGTTCAGTTAATAAGGCACCAAATTACCATCTTAAAGGTCGATGGTTTGATTCCCTACTCCCCACCCCCGCAATTGTTTACTCAATAAAAGAAAAAAAAAGTTTAGTACTCAATCCAAAAGTTTAAGCAAATAGGTAACGAAGTACTTAATCTTATATCAGAATTGTACCACTTCCTTTCCCTTGTGGGTTTAGAAATTTGCACAAAACCCAAAAAGTGGGTTTTTCTTTTAATATACATATAATTAAGAAACAAGCCACAACTCTAATTAGAAGAGACATCAAATGTACTAGAACAGCCCAAGGTAATGGACAAGGGGACAAGGTGTCCCTTCTCTTTGAGGTTACATAAAGGCCCTCCAATCTAAGTTGATGGTATGAGTGATTGCAAAAAAAGCTTGTGTTGGGCACTCCAATTAGAGGCTGGGAACTGTACAAGGTTACAAAAGTATTTAGAAAGAGTTAAACTTATCTGGAAGATCCTAACATTTTTTTCTTTCCATACAAGCCACAAGGTTGTCTTAGAAGCCATAGTCCATAGCACTTTGGCTTTTTCTATAAACCACCACCACTTGAGGGCACCTCCAAAAGCCGATCTTTGATAGGGTTCAAACTCAAAGCTTTTTAGAAATTTAGATTAGGAAATAGATGATCTATTTTGTTGAAGTATGACTATAATCCAACCCTCATTGAGTTTTAGCCTTAAGAAGGTCAAGAACAAAATGCTTGGACCTCTCACCATAAGCAAGTAAATAAACCCTTAGATGATAGTTTGGAGAACTAGTGTGTGGTTGGTTCACTGGGCTCATGTCTTTTGATGCTTGGTGCTTTTTATCAAAAAAATGAAAAAAAAGTGTTGATGCTTGGTTGCTTAAGGAGGAAGGAGTGAGGTTGTTTAATTTGGAAAGTAGTTAAGTCTGAGTTATTTAATCGTGGGACTACAGTTAGCTTAAAACTCTTTTGGTAAAACAAGGAGTGAGAGTTAACAACACTTCCACCAATTCATACTCCTTGGGCCAAAACATGCCCTAAGTGATTAGGATCTAGCCCTCAAAGTATTAGTCTTCAAATTTGTGGCTTTATATATGTTGATGCTTCGGTTTATGGTGAATAATATGATGTAAGCCTTATTCCTTAATCCTTAGACTGTGACCTTGGAGCTTTTAATACTCCTGGATAGTAGCTGTTATTCATTTTAAACTTTAGTTACTGCTTGCAATCTTATCCTCCTAATTGTATGGTTCCCTTGCTGTTAATGAGATGTTTCTTATAAACAGAACTACTTTCAAACACGTGTCGCTGTTTGCCTGATTGCTAGTGCAGAATGTTGCAGGGATAAATTTGAGTCTTGATGTCTCCAAGTGGTCGCACATTCTTCATCTGGACAGGCTCCAGTCAGCTGCAGGTTAATAAGGCTACTTTCTTTGTCTGTATGTTTTCTGTGATGATGCAATGACTTGAAATGCTTTCTTTTAATGTTGACACAGACCATTCATAGAAAACTAGCCTTGTATTTTGACATAATTGGTTTTGTGGCCATGATCATGTTATTTGATTTTTGCATGGACAGAATTATTTATACCCTCTGAAGGTTTTAGTTCTAAACATAAGTAACATAGACATACATATATGATATATATATATATATANAATTTCATTCCTATAAAATGCATAGATAAGGCTTGAATACCAGAAATTTGTCCAAATTTTAGTCAAGTAGATCATTGAAATGCTTTTAAATTGGCTAGAATCAAGAAAATAGAGTAGCTATAAAAATGTTAATATCTAGTTACCAAGAATAAATATTGAAGCAAACAAGATCTTATACCTCCCATGTTCCATAATCCACAAGGTGAAAAATCCTATCGGAGTTATATGATTGTTGGAATATTTGGGAACCTTTGGTTCCATGAGACCGAAGC
This sequence comes from Benincasa hispida, assembly GCF_009727055.1. Classification (NCBI taxonomy): domain Eukaryota; kingdom Viridiplantae; phylum Streptophyta; class Magnoliopsida; order Cucurbitales; family Cucurbitaceae; genus Benincasa; species Benincasa hispida. The sequence continues at coordinate 33,290,536 of NC_052349.1, read as the reverse complement.
TTTATTTGGGATTTCTTTGGCTGCCAAAATAATTCCTAGTACTAAAAATTTTGGTGTGATGTAGTATGAAATAAACTAGTATTTGGTACATTTGAACTTTTAACACAAATAGTTTTGAAGATAAATCCAATACTTCTGATAGTTTTGTAATTAATTACAGCTTACTTCATTGTTATGGTGCCTTTGGTGTGCGTTTGGGGTTGACTTTGAGAGGGTTAAAAGTAATTTCTAAAGAATCTTAACTGTTTTTTGTGTTAGTAAAACATATTGGAGTTAAATCTATTTAAATCACTTTTTGAAACACACGTTCATTTTTAGGCCGTTTTCAAATTAATTCCCTCCCAGCTTTTATATTATCATAAAATCATATTTCACTTTTTAATAAATTTTCAATTTTCAAATTTATCCTTCGATATTAAAAATTATTTTATATATCTAGTATCTTTCTCACCAAGGATGAAAACTCACGAAATTTTGCCAAAATCGAGGTACCGTAAGAGAAATCAAGGGGCAACATATTCTTTACTGTAAATCGTCGAAAAAGTCAATGATATATTGGAAATATCGGTGATATTACCAAATATTTTGATGATATCGCCAATATTTTGGCGATATTTTGGGTTTTTTCCCCTTATCCTGTAGCGAATATAGAATATATAACAAAGTCTTCTCGTAATGTCAAAACGTTTTGATTGCCTCCTTGGTGGATGGTCATGCCAACATGCTTGAGCGCGCGCCGTTTCGATTCCAACGGGAGTAAATTTTAGTTTTTTTCAGAATGGTTTCATTACCGTCCCTATTTTCTCTCCTCTTATTTTTCTCTTTTTTATTCTCTCAACAATTTTTCTTTTTCAATTTCTAACTTTTCTTCTTGTTATTCTTATATAATAATAGTTTTTTTTTTCTCAACATCATTCACAACCATCATCTCTCCCCTTGTCTATTTTTTTTAAAAATTCTCACTATATACTTTTTCCATTTTTGTATATTGTATAATTTATATTTTGTTGTTACTTTTTTTCTGTCTCTAGTCCATAATCTCCGTCCTCACTTTACCTCTTGTATGTTTTCTTGCCTTTATTTTTTTCATCTTTTTGTATTAAAATTTGATTTTACCTTTTGTAATATATTAAAGATACACACTTTTTGAATCTTGTAACTTCTAATTATTTTTTTGATGGAACATGGTTGGATCCAAGGTATCCTCCTATCGAATCATTGATAGCATTAGGGTTGATGTTGATGCTCATGGATGACATATTTTCAATTATAAGAAATTTGAACATATTATGACTTGGAGCAATACGGTCATTATCAATTATATTATGATAATGTTGAGCTAGTACCTCCTAGGTCAACTTTCTACTATTGAATCTTGTATATGACATTCTATTTGTATGACCTAGACTTTATTAATGAAATATTCAGTTTAGGATCATTTTTCGGTCTTCACTATTACCTATTATTCCATTAACAATCATCTTTGGCTTCTAATTATTGATTTATTTGCTTAAAGGCATAGTTTATTACTTAAATAAGTTTGTTTTAGAATTTCACTAAAAAATTCACAATATTTTAATAAATTTTCGTGATATCCATGATCTTTCCTAGAATATCCGTTGATCTATCCATTAATTTGAGTTACCGATATTTACATCAATGACAATATTTTCGTCCATGTTTCTTAAATAACCAAAATCTATCTCTTAATTTTTCATAAGTTGAATGCAACCAATTCTTTCAAATCACACCATACTTATTTTTCTTTTAAAATAAAATTTCTTATTCTTAACCATTAATCTAGATCAACAAAATATACCATTTAAAACAATTATCTAAAAAGTTATAAATTATAAAAAAATACATATGTTAATAGTAGGTTTATTATAGTTATTATATCTAAAAGAAAATAGTTTAGTATTTATACTAAACACTATAATCAACTTGTTGAGGTCTAAAGTTGAAATTTACCAAACACTAATTTGCTTCAATTTGCAACAGATTTTTCTAAAAACACAACTGGACAACATTTATTTTAAAAGCTACAATAATCCCAAACGAAGCCTAATGAAGCCTTTAATGCACGGATGAAATTGGAATTTAAAAGCTTGTTAGCAAATACTCTAGATTTTTGCTACGTAGTGATGGAGTTATTGTAGATATTGCTGATGGCCTGTTTTGGTGTCTTGGCTTTATGTTTTTCTTTTCAGTGCAATGGCTTGTGAGAAGAAGTAAAAGTTTTGAACCAACGTACTTGTATACTAGGGAAAAGGTAATTTATTTATATTTTCCATCTATTATTGTTATTATAACTTTTGCTAGAATGCTTCTGTTTTCTGATATGAAAGTTTATTATTTTCGTTTATTTGAATTAATCCTGGTTTCTAGTACTTTTCACTAAATGCTTTTCAAGTTGCTTTTATTCCTTATTGGCAATAAGGTGGTTCATATGGTGCAGGGATATTTTTTATTACCAGAAGGAGCTAAGTCTAGGCATAATATACAGACAGTGAATATAAGTATACCAGCTCAACATTCATGCTTTGGAAACAGGTATATCTATTGATATGGTGAATCTACTTTTTGAATGTTGAATGTTATGTTTGTTGACGCCTGTAGAAAATTTCAGTTCGTATTCTCATGGAACAAGTTAAGATTTTTACCTCATTTGTATAGTAAGATTTTGCATTTGTTCTTTGTACTTTTCATGATTATGATAATGGACCTTTGTTAGCTTTTTCCTCCGTCTCTATAACCCTTCTTTCTAGATAACCACGTATATAAATTTTGTCCTCTTCTGATCAGAGGGGAAACAAGGTGAGGAGGACAAAGGGGCATAGGTCGCTATCAACTTACTCATTTGAACATGTTTTGATGTATTTCATGAAAACAGAAGGCTGTTTCTTGTCTTTTCTTGTTAGTTTTTTGTTGATTCTTTAGGTTTTATTTTAATTTTCAGAACATTTGTTTGAAATCTTGTTTCTTGCAAATCTTGGGTGTAATCTTGGTTCTTGAATTTAAGTTACCGTTGGTAACTTTTAATCTAGACTGTAAAAGGAGTTTATTATTTAAACTAAACTCCCCCCTCACATTTAATACAACTTTGAAGCATTTTCTCACATAAAGGTTTCCTCCTCACCTTGGTGCATCATGTTTTCTTTTTCAAAAATTAAAACAGAATTGTTTTCTCAATTATATCCCAAATGTGGTTTAGATTAGTTAATTTTTCGCTGGTGTAAAAGAGACGGCTACTAGATTTGACGATGATTTGGAATCCTCCCACTCTAGAAACTAAGAAGATACCATAAAAGAAAATCCCAACTGTTATAAAAAAGAAAATAGTGAAAAATTGATGAGCTGAAGAGCTTATCTTGAGGCTCAGAAACAAGGTAAAAAAAATTCTCAAGGCTCCCTTGAGGCACCAACAAGAATTCGTGGTTCTTTTCAAGCCATAATCGTGAACATATAGCCTTGATGGAAGGACCTTAGATCTCAACAATTAGTTGTCGTGGCTTTGTTAACATGCGCAGTCGAGGAACAACATCTTGGGCACTGGAAGGAGGGATACTGTTAGGCCTCCAATTGTAAATACTAGAAGGGGTAAAAAGGGGAATGACTGTGGGCCTAGCCTTTAATGGGCCAGAGTTTGCTTGATACATTTTTGTGTAAGAATGCGCGGTGGCAGGTTGCTTTATTAGTACATGCCTGGTATTTTTTGTGGGATTACTATTGTGTATTTTGACTAGAACAGTAGTTCTAGAGGGGAGCGATTACTGATGCTCTTGAATACACGGGCTTTTCCTCAAGTTCTTTTGAATCAATATAATCACTAGTAAGACCAAGTGTTCTAACAAATACCAATGAATGTTAAGAAGTTTTTGAAGCAAACTAACAAGTTGTTAGCTTTTTGCATCTCGGTATTTATGTTGAGCAGATAAATTTGAGTTTCTTTTTAGAATTCTATCTGACTCAGTCTTTCATTTATAGGTTCATATATTTTTTACATCTCTTACCACACGTTGGAATTACTTCATGTAATCATCTCCATGGCATCATTTGCCTCTCTGTATTTTCATGAAATCAATGAAATTCAGTGTGATCGTTTCTCATCCCCCCCCAAAAAAAAGAACAGTCATCTATTTTGCTCGTATTTTTGTTTGTCATAGCTGCATTTTTTGTTCTTTTTTGAACTAATTGAAAATCTTATCCGGCTTGCTGTGAATTTTTTAAATAAGAATTGTGCAGAGAAATAATTATTTCAAATTGTCACAATCATGTTAATAATGATCATAATGATTATAATGATTATTCTTGGCAGATGGCAGCAACTTCTCATAAACAGATTTGTTGGGTATGATACTATCTTGATGAACAGCTTACTGACCTTTCCAGGTCAAGGTAATAACTATTTATCTCTATGTAGTTACGTTGTTATGGTGGAAAGTGTTATGTGTGCATTGCATGTGTTTTACTTTTATTTGAAATTACTTGGTTTCCTTCCTCTTCTGCATTTTCAATTGCCATTTTGTAAACTTATCAAAATTACCATCAGTAATTGATTTAGTGCAAAGAGTAATCTTTGACCTACATAATCTTTGTTTAAACTCCTCTCTCTCTCTCTCTCCCCCTAATTATTATTATTTAAAGAAACCGAACTTTCATTGAGATAGATGAAAGGATGTACAAGGGAAATTTTTGTTTAATCTTGAGGGTTTTCTTAGGACTGATTATGTTTTATTTATGAGTTATTATGATTTGCCTGTAACCCTAAACTAGTGACCAACCTTAGTATTGCTCAATGATCAAGGTATTGATATTCTGCCTTTAGATCAAAATTCAAATCCCCACCCAACATTTGTAGTTCTGCTGAAGAACAAGAAAAGGAAAAAGAAAAAAAGTTAATGAGGCCATTATTTTAGTTTATGTTCATAAGACAAATCTTCATGGAATTGCTTGAAACTCTGTCACCACTAAACTTTTCTCCTCTTTAGATGTCTCTGTACCTTTGTTCGATATGATCATATGAAGAATCTTTAATGTATTGTTTACTTAAGAGGATGTATACCATCATTTGCATCTCCAGCTAAGTTTAGATTTCTTGCAGGCTATCTTTACAATTACCAAACGAAGGAGTTTTACAATCTTAGCTATGCATTTGAGCCGCCTGAGGGCCCTGCCAGATTTGGAGGTTCGTTGATTTATCCTTTTTTTTACTGCATTGATATGATCCTTTCATATGATGATTTAATAACTGATGAAGGTTTATGTTTATTCTCTATCATTCTCCATGTATTTGTTTTTTTACGATATATTAAGTAGAGTTAAGTCCAGAAGGGCATTTTTTAAAGATTTTTTTACCATTCAACCATCAAGGGCTCAATTCCATTCTCAACGTAATTAGTTTAAATGTTTACAGGTCGGATCTGTTACTAGGAAGTTTTTCCAGCCTTTTTAATACGTGGGCATTAATTTTAGTTATTTTCATTTGGTCATTTCCTAAGCAGTCTGTGTGTAGATATATAGATTTTAGATTATGAAAGCTGCCTTTTCCTCTCTGTTTTGTTTTTGGGGCTTGTTTTTTGTACGCCCATTTTGTCCAAGTATTTGTTCTCACATCTTGTTTCCATTCAGACTACTTCGTGACCAAGTGTGGTGTGCTCATGATGTCACTCTTCGTTTTCTTCACTACCACTATGTCGGTGTCATTTACATTAAGGGAAACACAGACTCGCATGTTGAAGTTTACAGGTTCCTTTCTTTCATTTGCATTATGAAATTAGGGTTTTCTGAAAAGTTTTGTTTCCTTGTACTGCTTATAGCTTCGTGTGTGGCATGCTTTACTGGATGGCTACATTTTATTTAGGGAGAGAGCCTCTTTCTCCTGTCTACTGCCTGCTATTGACTCAATATGTTTATGTTGCACCAAAGGGCTAAAGGGGTCATGGGTTCAATCCATGGTGGCTAACTATTTAGGATTTAATATCCTATGGATTTTCTCAACACCCAAATGTTGTAGGGTCAGGCGGGTTGTCCCATGAAATTAGTCGAGGTGGGTGTAAGTTGGTTCAGACACTCACGGATATATAAAAAAAAAAAAAAAGAAAAGAAAAGTAGACTGGCAGTGACCGTAGGGTACTAGACATACATAATACATTAAGGACTCAGTAGACTTTCTCATCTCATGGTGCCACGTGCGTAGTCACTGATTATATATAATTACAATAAAAAATAGAGTTTAAATGTTGCAACTCTATCGAACATCCAACATAGGGATTTTGTAGATGGGGTCATCATTCATCAGAAATGGTGGCGTTAGATAAAATTTGTGGTAAAAGACTTGGGTTATATCAAAATTTTCTTTGACTGCCTGTAGTAAAATGGTTGATCGAGTGGAGTTCTGCATCCAACGGACCACATCATAAATATTTCTTTTAGACAGCAACTTTCTTATGTCTGGCTTCTGAGATATCTGGTCTGCCTGCACTGTTGATGAATATTTCCATCCATTCTTACATATAGAGTAGGAACTAGGAAGGCCGCATTAATTATCTTGAAATATAATGGGTTTAGTCTTGTTTTTAATTTCTGCAGTGCAGCTTCAACACCATGCTCGACATCAACTCCCAACGTTTCAGTTGATCTTTGTGCATGTAATCGAGTCACTTGTCTTTGTTCCAGTAAGCACTCCAGATTGTTGCTTTACTGTTGATATGTACGCCTGCTTATGTTTCTAGTTTTGTTTTACTATTTGGTGGTCCATATAGAGGATTTTCATGCTAATAATCTATTGTTACATTTGCAGATTATGATCGGTATACTATTTTTCCTGTTTGAGTTTTATGACGATCAGCTCTTGGCTTTCATGGTCTTGATTCTGGTGTGGTTAAGTGAATTGTTTACACTGATTAGGTCTCCCCCTCTCTCTTTCTTTCTCTCTCTCTCACACACAGTGTATATCTCCTGTGGAAGGACAGCTAATTTTTTGATAGAATCAACTGCTTTCATTGAGAAAAAAAAAATGAAAGAATGGGAGGGTATGCAAAAACAAGCCCATAAAAACTCCACTAGAGAGATTTTCCACCTAAATAAGAATAATAATGAATATTATTTGCCCTCTCCAAGGAAAAAACACACCTTTGTGTCTCCTGTGGAATTTGACACAATTGGAGAAACCTATAGTGGTTTTGTATGGAGTAAATTAAAGAATATTATTTAGGCCAGATTTTGTGGGTAGTCCACTAGAAATTTCGTTAAAATTTAATAATTAGATTAGATGTCATTTAGATATAGAGTTAAAATAAATATTTAGGTGAGAGCTCCTCTATTTGATTTGGCTATCTGGCTGTGGTGGGCAAGGTTGGAAGGCTAATCTCACCGTGGATTTTGCTCTTACAGTTTTAGGAGTACTTGGTCCAAATTAAAATAAGATGGCATTTTCCTTTTTGAGTTCCTTGGTTAATAAAGTTTGACCAAGTATAACACGGCGGGGTAATTCATTCATCCACCGTGACAAATGTTTGTAGTGGTAAGGGTGTGTATAACCAAAATTTTTAATTCTTATGTCAAGTTTTGATAACTTAATATAAAAGTTTGCTTCTTGTGGTTTATTCAATAATTAAATCTACTAGTTCTGCATTAGAGCTTACAGTCAAATCATGGTTGCATTAGCCGTGCACAATACATAAATGACTTGTGTCTAGCTCTTACAAATTCTAATATCATTGTTTGCATTTCCTGCAGTGTGCGGACCCCAATATCAATGAAGTTTTTCCCCCGCTTTTTTCTGCTCTATTTTTTGGTTTTTCATATTTATTTCTTCTCGTATGCTTATGGTATGCCACTTATCTATTAAACCATTGTGGGCTTGTATTATAGCTTATAGTTAACCAGATCCTAAATTCTATCTTCACAAAATTTTCAGGTTTTTCCTATTTGGCTCTTTCTACAACTGCAGCCTTTATGCAGCATTTGATTCTATATTTTTGGAACCGCTTTGAGGTGAACTATTTTCCATCTTCTTTAATTAAGTACGTTTACATAATTTTCAGAAAATGGTATTAGAATCAGTGTCTTTATAAGAATTATAAGATTTCAATCCTGGTCCGAATCTTGGACCTGGGGGTTTACAACTAATTCTCAAAGTCAGTTTGGTCTGTTATCTTATTTCTCTTACACACATTTTTATGTCAGTTGAGGTTGGTTAAGACTAGGGGGATATTTGAAATGACTCAAAAAAAGTTATTCCAAAAGGCCTTAAGTTGCTAGTATATATCAAGCAGGAGATAGCCGTTGGTTTGGGGAATTGGATCTGTTGTTTACTGGTTTTCTGGACATGACTTGAGAGAGCGTTATTAAGAGTTAATCCATTTACGTTCTCCAAGTGAAGTCGGATCAAATTTAAATATTTACACAGGCATGCACTTGGCTTCCTTGTATGATGTCTTGTCATTCTCTCACATATTGTTGCATATTCACTACTCATTTAAAAATATAATCGACCAGTTGCTTATGCGACTCCAATACAGGTACCGGCTTTGCAGAGGTTCATGCAGAATAGACGATCTCAGATACATCAACATCCAGACTTCCACATTACCTCTTCTACTATTCTTGCCTCCACATTGCATATCACAAGGTTAAACACCAGGAATCCCAGTGGACAAAATACAGATCTGAACACTGGACATGATTTGAGACCTACATCTGAAACCGTACCCACTGGACCCGGAGGTGTGACTGGAGAAGTTCCCCATCCTCTAGAGCAAACTGAAAACAATAGTCTCGATAGAGCCGGGGACAGTATTCAAATTCCAGGACAGCATGAACTTGGGCAACCGAGGAATGCGAACTCGTTTAGTTCTCTGCTGTTTTGGATCTTAGGAGGGGCCACATCTGAAGGTATTAACTCGTTACGATCAATTTTCCGAGATTCAAGGAACAATGGTCAAGTTTATACAGGATCACCTACTGAGGAAAACAATGGGAATCAGAATGTTCAATAGTCTTGGATTTTCATGATTGATAACTGATCCTTAGGTGTTTGATATTCCTCAAATAGTGTATGTAAGTTGAATATTGATTTGGGGATGGAGCGGCGACGGGGAAGCAATGGAGAAGAAAAGAAGAAAGGTAGGTAGAATGATATTGATCTAATTGTTTGTGTTACAACGCTGTCCTTTAGTTTTATTTTTGTTTATAGCAATGAAAAAAATCTACTTGAAGCCATTATGATGGGAGGGGATCCTGTTTCTTCTGTGTATAGAAAGAAGAAAAATGTTTACTGGTACTTCCACATGTTGAAAAAATGGTATAAAAGATGAAGGAAACACTTTCTAGCAAGGTTTATATTTTGTCAAATGAATGCTTGTCTTTGGTTATTATTGTTATAAACTTATATCTTTGGTGAAAACTTTATGTTTTTTCCCCTTTTCATTTACTGTTTACATGATTTATATTCTGTCCATTAAGTTTTAAGATTATAAGATTTTTTCTCACTAAAAGATATTATTTAGTTTTGAAATGAACAAGGGTTTGTTTTAAAAATCATTTGATTTTCGGGGGATTAGTGATTTTTGTAATATATATTTTACAAATGTTGTCAAAACTTAAGCTTTGGAAAAAGTGTATTATTTGTAATAAGCTTTTTTGTTTTTGGAAATTGATTAATAATTCAAATATTTCGTTAGAATGATAATTATTTTAAGAACTTGTAAAAAAAAATAAGGACTATTTTGAAAATTCATGAACCAGAAGATTATCAAAGTTTGAACTTTCTTAGATGTGTGATTGGAATGAGGTGATAAAATTTATGTTTACTATTTTCCAAGAAATGCAATAATGTCAGGTGTTTATTAAACTTTGAAAGTCATATTCATTGAACTAATTTGTACTTCATCTAAAATCTTTATAGAGAATTGTCTATTGGGATATTCAGATCTTGTTGGGTTACAATTCGTTTTTTATTTTTTATTTTGAAAATTATGTTTATTTTTTCTTAATTTTTTACAATGATTTACATCTTTTTAAGTGTAATGGTTGAAATCTTAGTCAAATTTCAAAAACAAAAATAAGCTATTAAAAATTACTTTTTCTAGTTTTCAAAAATTGGTTTGCTTTTTTAAATCATTGATAAAATGTAGATAACAAAGGAAAAAATTTGAAGATCAAATAGTGTCTATAAGCAAAAACCAAATGAATACCAAACGAAACTTTAATTATTAGATTAGATGGTATTTTCAGTTATTAATTTTGGAGAACCTTTTGCTGGTTTCAAAACCCAAATCCAAAGACATCTTAGATTATTTAACTCAATTGATATTAAGTATGTATTATAAATTTCAGAGATTCAATCCTTCCATCCCATGTATTGTTAAAAGAAAATGACATTTAAGTAGATATTACCAAGAAGTTGCACGTATTTACCTATGAGGACGCCTTTTTTGGAGACTTTCTTTTTTTCCTCCTCCTCAAGAGGAATAAAAAAATCTGACTTTTAGGGGGTGAGTAGTGTTTTGACCCTTTAAACTATGTTCACGCATACAAGTGGAATTAATCTATTTTAAGTAGGCATGCATAATACTTTCTAAACATGTGACTGATTATATATATATATATAGCAACAGAGACAACAAACAAGTGGACATCACTAGACAACAATAAAATTTTAGAACACTAAGGTCCTATTGTTTTTTTTGTTTTTATTTTTGAAAATTAAACCTACGAACATTATTTCTATATTCAAATTTTTTTCTTTATTATTTATCTTTCACCAATGATTTAAAAAACCAAGTCAAGTTTTGATAACTAAAAAAAAGTGCTTTCGAAAGGTTATTTTTATTTTGAGTTTGGCTAAGAATTCAACCATTATATTTAAGAAAGATATAAATCATTGTAAAAAATGTGGCCGATATAGGTTTAATTTTAAAAAACAAAAATAAAAAATCAAATGATTATCAAACGAGACCTAAAATATTAGGAAACAAAACTGTCCTTTTTTTTTTTCATAAGAAAAACAATAAAATAAAGGAAACAACCATTTTTACACGATGTTGATAAATGTGATTGAATTCTAGACTAACAAATGTTGCAATTCTACCTCTTGTCCAATTAGTTGTATCTTGTATCCACTAGTTGTAACAATAAGCAAAAAATCTTTCTAAACAGTTCAATGAAAATGGAAATTTTGCAAGTTTTATCGATTTGGATAAATCTTTCCAATCTTAATTTCTTTTAAAACAAAAGTTCAACTTTGATGTTGAGGTACGATTTATTTCATATCATTAAATAAAAAAATAGAAAAAAGAACTCGTTCAACCCAATTGAGAGTTTGTTTTTCTTTGAATGATTCTTCGAACAAAAGTATCATAAGGTGAAAATTGTAACCTTATACATGTTTAAGGTGAACTTTGCAATGCCTCTCAACGTTTAAGTATAAAGATTGTAGAAAAAAACTTGGAGGTTAATAATTGTTTGAAGAAAAGAAGAAAACAAATGTTTTTCTTCTCAAACAATTATGTTATGGATGTTTGGTATGAATCCTACCCTCCCATTGAAAGGCTAAGGTCAAGAAGATTTCGCAATAGAGTTTGTTAAATACTATCTAGAAGTAGTATGTGTTACTGTAGTGCTAAAAGTTTCTCGTGTAAATTTAAGTCTAACACTTTTTTATGAGTTCTTTTTGGGCTAAAATGGCCACCAAATTTATTGTTGGAAACACACCTCCTAAATACCTGATCAGAGCAAAACTTCCAGACATATGGGTTCTCCAAAATATAATATTTAGATTTGCTCTTTAGTTTATCCCTTCTTCTCTTACTCAAATCTAAAGGCAAGTTACCTGTGACAATACAATCAACAAGGTTCATATACCAATGAGTCATAGAAATACAATCAACTTAGAGTAGCGTCTGACCGGGAAAGTCTCCATCGGAGGGTAGACAATCTTCTTCTCTCACCAACCGACTCAGGTAATTAGTCATCGCATTTTCAGAGCCTTTACGATCCTTAATCTTCACATCAAACTCCTAAAGCAAGAGAACCCATCGTAGTAGGTGAGGCTTGGTCTCCTTTGTTAGTAGGTATCACAACGCTACATGATCAAAGTAAACAATTACTTTAGAGCCAATAATGTAAGATCTGAATTTTTCTAAACCAAAATCAACAGATAGGAGTTCTTTTTCCGTATTCGGATCATTACATTGGGCAGAATTCATGGTTCTTGAAGCATAATAAATCACATTATGCTTCTTTTCGATCTTCTGTCCCAAGGCTGCACCAACATCATAGTTACTTACATTGCATATAATCTCGAACGAGAGATCCCATCACGGAGGCTGAATGATGGGTGCACTGGTCAAGGTCTTCTTCAACAGGTCAAAGGCCTGTTTGCAATCCTAGTGAAGTCAAAGTTCATATCATTTTGCAGCAAGTTAGTCATGGGTAGAGCGACTTTGCTGAAGTCCCTGACTTATAAAGAGAAAATCAAACCGTTCCATGACAGGATACTCACCCCAAAATAGTTTGAAGTTGGCCAGAAATTTTTGCCGTCTGATTCTCATCTCAAGCTTATGCTAGGTAAGCTTCGCTTTCGTTGGCTTGGTCATTTCGGAGTTACTAAATTTTATCCTTATGGTGCAGTGGAGGTGACCAACAATGAGACAGGAAAGATGTTCAAAGTAGATGGTGTTGGATTGTATGTCTTAAAACTCACAATTTGTAAAGTTAAACATTTTCTATTATCAATAAAAATGTTATTCAATATTTATTCAATAAAGTTGTTATTGAATTTGTAAATTGCACTTTTAAAGACTAAATTCAATAAACTAAGATTCGTGGCTATTATATGAATACTTGAACTATGTGGAGACATAAAAATGAATCAAGTTTGAATGAATAGCTAAAAACGGTCTATAGTATACGAATAAAGTTGGGTGTCTTATTCTGGTAACACTATCGGATGCGGCCACTCTGTAGTTGTTACAATTTGTTGTAAGGTGCTACAAACGAAGTAATCCTGATTTGTTCATGTATTAATATGAGAAGTGGGGGCATCCTATGCGATGAGTTTGCATAAGATCGGACCAAAAAATAAGTCAATCTTACTTTATAATGATATTTACTGTTTAGGGTTCACTATTTCGCTTAAATGACCTAGGTAACTCGATCTTAATCCTGAGCTGATTATGAACTCCTGTTTATTCAGGATTATTCTTAGATTTGCATAGGTGAGGGTTGGCTCAATAACGCCGGCTTAATAAGTCTCCCATTTCAGGGGTAAGACTGGGTAGATAGCTGGGGACATAGGGTGTAAGGAATTCATGTCTACCCAATTTAGGGATAAAAGGAAGGTTGTTAATTTAAGTGTTGAATCTAGGTCTTGACAAGGAGCCCCACCCTCTCATCGGCTGGAGAGGGATTTGGTTTAGTGATTGGATCACAAACTAATTGTTCATTTAGAGGATAAGTGGAACTTAAGGAGCAAGATGTAACTTTGGGGGTAAAACAACATTTGACCCTGCCGTTATTACGAATAACTTGTAAATGATCGATTTACTGATTATGGTTAAATTAGGTAGACACAAATATATCTACAGTGAGAAGAGTGCAACTATCGAGCTATAGTGGTGTAACTTGGTAGTTAACGAATATTGATTCATTCGGTTTAAAATGTTTTAGTCAATTAATCTCAAATTGTTGGAGTTCATGATTTGTAGGTCCATAAGATCCATCTACTAACTTTTAAAATATGAACACCTTGAATCAGTAAATTGAGTGAATTTGAAATGATTTCAATTTGAAGCATTCAAATTGAACTTAGGGTTTCAATTTGAAATGTTTAAATTATAAATTAGGGTTTGAATTTGAATTGTTCAATTTCAAATTAAGATTTGTATATTATATTCGATATAATTAACATTTAATTTATCAAAATTAAACGAAATTGGAGAGTTTATAATATTTAAATATTGATTTAAATATTAATTACATGAATAGGATTCACGTATAAATTAGTTGTTTGATTAATTTAATATTTAATATTAAATTATTATTTAATTAATTAAAAATCAAATTAATTTCCAATTTTTTATTCAATTTGAGAAATTGAATTTTTATTTTTAAAATTAATTATTTTTTGGATTAAATAAAATCAAAATGGAAATTGGAAGATAGGATTGAGTTAGTTTATTTTTCCACAATTTTGGATTATGAGTTGTCACCTTCTCAATCCAAACATCTAGGCCATTAATTTATTGCAATTGAAGTGTCAATTGCAGTCCCCATTAGGGATAAAACTCTCTAGTTGACTTGAATTTGGGGGCTGGTTTTTCTGAAAATTGTTTTCAGCAGAAAACTTTTTCCCTCTCTTCAAACCCACTCCAATTCTTATCAAATTCACTTCAATCTTGAGTTCTACCACTCAAATTCAAGCCTGAGAATATTAGAGAAGATCTCTTGGTGGTTCATTGAATATTTGGAGCTGAGATTTCGTGAGGAGCAATTTTGATTGGAGGAATTCATCAAAGGTATGTGTTTTATGAAACCCTCTTATGATAAATATGTTTTGCATGCTTTTAAAACTCAAATTAAATGTAACTAGAAAGTTTATCGATTCTGAGTGCTTCCGTTGCGTGATTATACATTTTATCAAATGGGCATCAGTTGAAAGTTTTCCACAAGGGTGATTCCATCTAGTACTTTGAAAACACTTATAGGATGGAGCAATCCGTTTATGAGTGATTGTACCGACCATCGTTGAGCAATCGATGTTAAACATTTGTGCTTATTGGAGGTAATCAAGCGTCAAACATTTACTTACTTTCATAGTTTTAGTTTAGTTTTGTTTGTTTTTATTTTACTTGAGCTTGATCCTTTCTATCACTCTATATTCCTATGATTTTGAGGCCTAGAGTCGAACATGAGGGAGAATCAACAAGGAAATCAGACCACGCCGCAACCTATGAACTCTGAAAATTTTAGGGGAGTTCTCTGTTACCTTTTATTTTTATTCCCATGCTTTATCATTTTTGCACACTGAGGACACACAATTTCTAAAAGTTAGAGTTGGTTGGATGTTGTCTGTGATCTTACAAGAGTCCTTGAGCATCTGAGCTCGAACTATATGTATCTGAAATGCATGTTTTCTTAATTGCTTGTTTGTTTTATTAGGACAGTTGATGAGACACTTTCCTTGTGATTGCTTTTGCATGAGATAATATTTAAACAAAATAATCATGATTTTTATCCTTACTAAAAAAAAATCTTAACTCTCATACATGTTTAAGTCCTTTGTTCATCTACATTAGGTATTTTATGCTTAAAGTTGTATTATTTGACCTATATTTTTGTTACATCAAAAGACCTTGGTGATAGATGTTAAGTTATCAGAACACTCAATTTAGTGATACATGTATAGGGCTTTAACTAACCAACCTCCTTATTTATCTAGCTGGAAAACAATGATGAGAAAAAAAAATGAAAGAGAAGAAATAAGTATTTAGGAGAGGATTACTCCTCTTTCTTGAGGATGCAAGTAGCAAGAGACGACTATGACATTCGTAGTTTTCACTATATGAAAGTGCCCTTGAGGAATGAGTAAGCTATGTGCCTTTAAAAGACTTGCTTCCCGTAATTGGATGATTATTTATGTAACCCTTGTAAGCAAGCCAAAACGAAAATGGTATGTCCAAATGAGGTCTCTTCTCCCAAGAAATAAATAAGTATATAAAAAAGAAGAGGATAATGGAAGGATTGAAATAGGTTAAGTTTAGTCATGTCACTGCCACTTTGAGTCTAGAAACCCATCACGCAAGAAGAATGTGTGCGCATATTTAATTTTACACTTTTAAGTGCAATTTTCTACATCGGCAAAATTAATTTTGAATATTCATGTTAAAAGTCATTTTAAAAATGAAAAAAATAATTTTAACTATTTTAAAATTGTTGCTAAACACGCCTGTTCGCCTTGTGATTTTGATTCTAAATGTGCTTAAAATGATGGAGGAGAATTGTGATGAATGAATATGTTGGATGGAGATGGATGAAAGAATGGTTTCTCTATAGGTAAGAGAATCAGGGGATGCATTGGTAGTGGATGCGTACACACCTTGTGAATACATACAAGTTTTCTTAAGTCAAACTCAACTATAAATCTAACGTAAGTTTTCTGGTAAGTCCAGGGTCAAACGTATGGTCTCTAGAATGCTTCAAATGCAGACCTTGTTTTTGGATCTAATAAAAAATTTTCCTAATTAACTTGAGAAATGTTGGTTATTTACACGGAACTAATGACACGCATGCAAGAAGAAATAGGAGTCCAGAAGGAGAAAGGGATTTATGGATGAATAGTTCTAAGTGTAAGTAGTATGCATTGATTTCTTGTTTAGTTTAGCAAATATATATGAATGCAATGAAGATGAGATGAAGATGATAAATATGCTTGTTTACAATCTAAATATATGTTCTATGCATTGGAAATTCTATTCTATAGTTCATGCTAAGTTCAGCATCTCTCGATGTGAAAGCCACATGTAATCCTATCTCTAGGGTGCATACGTTGGTCATAAAGAACACAGGCAAAAGACGTAAGCAACTCTATCTCTAGAATTATGTCGCGCTCTGACTTAATGCGTTCAATAGTTAAATTTCTCTCTCGAGTGACTTAACTTATTAGTTACTTTAATCAACTGATCAGAGATACTTAAGCAACAAATTTCATACTCTCATTAAGCCAGACAATTTCACAAACACATACAATTTCAAAGGTAAATAGATGAAGATGTGATAAATGGTCAAATTTGAGATTGAATTAAAGATAACTAGTGTTTATATATAAAATCTAAGTTTAATGAAATGAAATAGTGAATAGAAATGAATGTGAAAAGTAAAAGTCAAGCCAGAGAGTCTAATCTCTTGTCCTTTTTGGCTTGTTTTTTATGCTTGCTACAATCAATGTGGTAGAGAAGTTGAAGAAGATATCTTTATCAAGCTTCTCTCCAACAATACCTCTTGATCAACGGTTAAATGGTATCTTCACCCCTATTACTTGCTTGCAAACGATAGATGCTATCTACTGGTGCTAAAAAGAAAAGTTTCTAACTGAATGGCTCTAAATTGTCTAACTTTGATTCTGAAGGTGGCTTTTCTATATATAGGCAAACCTCAACAACTTGGTGATTGGACTTGCATTAAATTCCATACCTTGGAGCAGTCGCCTGCCACTTCTCAAATATTCAGACGTCGCCAGTCAGATGCATATGCCTGCAAGTGGCGATTTGACAGAAAATGCACGAGTCAATGTGCCCTTCATGCGTCAAATATTCTCGGATGCATACCCCTTGCATTGGCCTTGGTTGCAACACTTAGTAAATTTCTTTGATTTCTGTATTGAGATGCAATAGTGAAGCAATTTTTTACGTAAAAAAGATACTTTTGTACGAGTTTACTATATGAATGAAATGTCATGTTTCATGATGAGTGCATTTATATCACTAAAGATCCTAACTATTCCAACTTTGAGAGAATAATAACTTGTATTTCTACAAGTTATCACACCCCCAAATTTTGAACAATTCTCGTCCTTGAGTATTCCTAAAATAATTTCTTAACATACTCTTATGATCTAAATGCCTTAGCTCCACCTCTCCATAATATGTTTCATTCAATGAGGTTCTATTCTTATATTTCCAACACCTAACTAAACATGTAAGTTATCAAACATTAATAATATCATTGAGGTATCACAGCTCGACGCAAGGCACAAAAGTAATAAAAGAGGGTATAAGAGGAATACTTAAAGTCAAACGCAAGAATCATAATGATATAAGTTTCATTCATTGATTAAGAAATTTACATAGAATTAAAAAAATGTGTAAATTCATAGAAAAGAAATTAAAATAAAATAAAAAGGCCAACACCCCCAAATTTAATTATGAGGCTGACGCATCATCCCTGCGTTCAAATGCAAGGTCTTCGTCCATGAATCTAAGGGGATTCCTTAAATGTTGAGGTAGAGGAGGAAGGGTAAACATTCCCATCAAGACCTGGTTGATGTACTGCATTATAAAGTCAAATTGGTCATGGCTCCTTTGCGTTTGTTAGCATAGATAATCCCTTTGAACAACATTTTAGTGTTGCAGTACTGCCAGTTGCAAATGAAGTACTTCCATGGATGCAGCCGGGGGTCTTATTTGATCTTGGTTGAATTGTTTGATTTCATCCATATTCCTTAAGTGTTTCATACGTCTCCTCAACTAGGTCGTCAGTGGCTTGAGTTTTTTTGGTTTCTATCCTAATTGGCTTATAGACGATCGTGGGAGGATTAAAGGAAGGAAGTAGGGGTGAGTGGAGAAGAGAAGGCTGAGGGCTTTGCGTTTTGCCATTTGATCCCTGTGTGTTTCATTTTAAGGCGTTGGATCAATTGGGTCATCAACAAGGGTTAAGGTTAAGGTTAAGGAAGGGAGAGATAAGTTGAGGTCCACGATATTGATGTCCTCGTACTCTAATGCCAACTCAGCTTCAGACTCTTGCTTTTCTTGTGAAGCTTCACTCTAGGCTCATTATTGAAAGGCTCGACGCATCTTCTTTACGCTGCACATTTTGAAGGTTGAGGTTTTGATGCCTTAGGTTTAAAAGGTAGAGTTGGTTGGTTAGACGAGCCTCGAAGCATACGCCTGATCAGTTTGATGTCCATTAAACCTTCAACTTCTTTAGAGTCATCATTCTAGAGGGATGCCCGTGCGTTCACACAACGCACATACTAGTCACGAAAAATAAAGTTGCCCGCATGGCTTCCCCTTGATTGCTTTGGTTTGCTCCACCATGATTTTGCTAATGTCGAGGGGGATGCGTTGCATGATGCAGTAGATGGCTAAGATTCGCTCTCTTGAAACAGTCTCATCATGCATTGTAGGCATGGTGTGATTCTTGATAAGATAGAGCCATAAGTTGACGTTTAGGAGAAGATTCCTGGGAGCCATCATCATGATGCCCGTTCGAGATATTTGCCACAAACTCCCATGCTTAACCACCACTCTTACCGCATCCTCTAGTTGGTCTGGATTTGGCTGCTCAAGGATGTGGTTACCCTCTGCGTTAGGGTTTCATCGAGCACTTCGTTGATGATTCTGGAAAAAAAATGAACGACTATGTCCTCCACCAATGCCGCATCTTTCTTCTCATCAAACTCACTTCCGTAGAAGGTGCGGACTAATTGGGGCCAAATTTTAGTTGGGCCTTCACAGAGCTGACACTAGCCCATTGCATCGATCGTGTCAGTGATGTACTCTGGCAATGTGTTGCGTTTAGGAAAGAAGCCCTTTTCGACATCAATGTTGTTAAACTATCATTTTCTTCCTTTGGTTTGTTTTGGTGATGTGGCTGCCACCTTCTTTCTGTTGGTAACCTCCTTATGCCTCCTTACCCCACGTGCCAACGTCTTTGCTTCTTCCTCAAACTCTCTTTGAAGAGTAGTCTTCTTTTGTCCTTGATGCACATGTCTGTATTCTTCTAGCCTGAGTTCCAACTCACTCGAGTTTGAAAAGCTACTTTCCTGCATTGCAACCACAGGTCTAGCTGTAATTTGATTTCTTCTTCTTCATCCTCTTCAATTATAAGACACCTTTTCTTTCATGACACCTGTTCTGATGGCCCTTCATTCACATCAGATATGCGTGGTGCAAATGTGTCAGAGCTTAATTCTCTCATTCTCTCTTCTTCTTCCATTTCCTTTTCCAACATTAGTGCATATCTATCAGCTCCGTCCATCTCTTCCTCCATTAGACTCGAGGCGCTTGCGACCCTTTTCCTGTCAGGCTCTACTTCAATCGATGCATCAACACCTTCTCAATGCATCATTTGGTCCATTTCAGCAATCTCCCTTTGGTCGAGATTGGCTAAAATTGGTCCGAAGACCTCTTACTCATCTCTGCGAGCTAGCTCATTGAGGTCAGGTTATGGGGTTGGTTCCAACACAGGACTATTGGAACTTGAGGGTTCATCAGATGGTAGTGGTGGTGTAGTAGGCGAGATGTTGGAAGGGATATGCGGCGAACCAGGTGAAGAGATAGAGGAAAGCTCAGCCATTTCGATGAGAAAGATAGTGGCCAATGGTTCAATGGCTAGGGGAACTACTGAATGCACGACATGCGATTGAGCGGTTCGAAGGTATTCAGGAATTGGGTCATGCGTCAAAATGTTTGATATGGTGGTTGGGATGGTTGGTGGAGGGGTTGGTTTCTTATAGTGATTTGCAGTAGTGGATTTGGTAGAGCCTTTGGACGTAGGCTGCTGTGTCGTTTTAGAAGGGGTTGAGGATTTAGGCATTTGGGCAAATGAATAGATGGAAGGTTGTGGTTTTGCGAGGGTTTTAGATGGTCGTTGGACAGGCTTCGCTAGAGCTTGTTGGGTGGATGGCCTCGGTTGGGTGGTAGGTTTGGGCTGATGGTGGTTTTTTGGTAGGAGAATGAAGTGGCTGATGGTTTGGATGAAACAATGGGCTTCGATGGAGAGGATGACGGGGGTGAGGGTGATGGTGAAACAGAGGAGGAGATGAAGAAGCTTACCAGTGAGTCATCGATAAAGCTTAGTGAGGCATTCTGACTGTCTGAAGCGTTCGGCATTGTGCTCTAATGAAAAGGCTTGAAAGTTTAGAGAGATGCTCGGTTTAGAGTGGTTGGACGATGAGAAAGCTCGAAAATGTTGAGAAGCTAGGGTTGATAGTCAGAAAGAAAGAAGAAGATGAAGTAGGTTATGAACCCCTTTTATAGCGAAATGCAAGGTAGACAGGAAATAGGGGATAAAGTTGACAGATGTCATTAGCGGGTGACGTTTGGGCTGCACATTAAATGCGAATCTGAAGAGATCACCTTGGGCCACCCAAACATTCAAGTGGTTCAGCTTTTTATAACTTGTTTTACTCTTCCAAAGCATGGGTTTGCATTGGCCTAATTCTAACGCCTCTACGCTAGAACCCCCCTCCCCCCTCCCCCCCAAAAGTTAGAAGTCCACAAGGTTAGTTTTTAAAAAATCATCCAAAAGCATGCAAGTTAAACTATCATGACACAAACTTAAAATCTCAATGCTAAACAAGAATTCAAATAGGTATCAGAAACAAATGCATTGTATCCATAACGTAAAAAAAGTAAAGCAGGAGAGAGGAAGCATCCCTAGAATATATGTCTGTATGCATGTAGGGTCACTTCAACGTGAGCATCAGGCAACCTCGCATAAGTTGATGAATGTCTCGTTGCGATATTTCCTTTAAAATATGGCTTTACCCTCTGCCCATTTACCTTGAAGGCATTAGTGCCACCCTCTTGAGTGAGCTCCACGGCTCTATAAGGAAAGATTGTTTTGATAATAAACAACCCTGACCACCTAGATTTAAACTTTCTTGGAAACAGTCACAAACACGAGTTAAAGAGTAAGACTTTTTTACCAATGAAGAATTTTTTCTTACCGATGCATTAGTCATGCCAACGCTTGGTATTTTCTTTATAAATCTTTACATTTTCGTATGTGTTCAACCACCACTCACCCAGTTCATAAAGCTACAACCTTCCATTTCCCCTGCAACATCTAAGTCTAAGTTCAGCTTTTTCCCTGCCCAAAATGCCTTGTGCTCCAATTCAAAGGTAAATGGCAGGCTTTTCCAAATACTAAGGTATAAGAAGACATACCTATAGGCATTTTGAATGTGGTCCTATATGCCCAAAGCGCTTCATCCAGCTTTTGTGCCTAGTCCCTTTTGTATGCGTCAACAACTTTTTCCAAAATCGATTTGATCTCTCAGCTAGAGACTTCTGCGTGCCCATTCGTAAGTAGGAGTTATGTAGTAGCCACTTTGTGCCTGACATTATATTTGGCAAGTAATTTAGAAATGATACGGTTAATAAAATGTGTATCTTCATCACTTACCAACGCACTTGGTGTCCCAAAACGCATTTAAATGTACTTGGTCAGAAATTTAGAAATAGTTGTCGCATCATTTCTCGCACAAGCCACTGCCTCGACCCGCTTAGACATATAACCCATGTCACACCCCGCTCTAGATTACCCTCTTAATCTGGATGGAGTGGTGACTGCAGCAGTTACCAACCCTTTTGCTAGCACTTATTACCTATTTAACTGGTTAAATTTTGCTCAAGCCTTGAATATGTACATTTCATCAAAATACGAACAAATTAACTCAGAACTTAACACATTTACATTACAGGGTTTTATAGCATTTCATACATGAATATTATAACTTAATGAGCCCCATCTAGGATACTAGTCCCTATCTGATAAACACATGTGTACTAACTAATACAAGTCTTCAATTATGCTTCCTTCAACCTGACTCTTTAAGTGGCAGAGCAATAGCAGAGAAATCTTTTGAGAACTGACCGCTACCTGAAAAGAAAACATTTGAAAACATGAGCTAAAAGCCCAGTGAGTGACTAACATTTAAGACATAATTTTCACACATAAATTTGATATTACGACTGAAAGCTTTAACTGAAAACATAAACTTGGCAACTTTATTCATGTCATCATCAACATCACATAGTACTTTTCTTAACTTTGCTAGACTATACCTTAGTCTATTTGTCTAGAGTGGCCCTTTTGCTCACTCCTTATCATTCTTTATCGCATTACTACTTAACTGGGAAGGAACCCTTTTTGTTCACTTCCTACAATCATAACTTGCATCCTTAGTTGAGAGAGAACCTTTACTCAATTTCTCAATTTCAATCCATAGTTAATGTGGAGTGATCTTGACACTACCAATAACAACTTTTCTTACATTCATGTGATTCTAGTTTAAGTACCGTCATACCTTGGGTACTACTGCTCGGCTACCTTCTCTGTGTACTTCAGTATCGAACTTCTTGGATACCTTCTCCGTGTACTTCAGTATCGAGCTATACACATTCTAAGACAAAGCTTCAGTACCTTCTCCGTGTACTTCAGTACTGAGCTATTCACATTCTAAGACAAAGCTTCAGTACCTTCTCCGTGTACTAGTACCAAGCTATTCACATTCTAAGACAAAGCTTCAATACCTTCTTCGTGTACTTCAGTACTGAGCTTCAGTACCTTCTCCGTGTACTTCAGTACTGAGCTACTCATACTCAACTTACATATTCTTATCTCTTATTGACTTAGTTGCCCAAAAACATTCTATACTAACACATCCTCATGGTCATTGTTTGGTAACTATTTGAGAATAGTTGTCATAATTAGCTTTCAGTAAACATGCATTGCTAAACATTCATAAGCATTAGCAATTTACTTAAAACATTTAAGGCATTTAGAGTCACTCACAGTCTTTGGCAATCCTCTTCATGTATATGCTTACTGTGCGTTGAACATTTAGCCAAATTCTTAGGCCTTAACTTGACTAGGCATCAACTTCATTACCGTGCGTCCATGCCTTGCGTTAGGCATTCAAGCCTCCTATGCGACCAAGTCTTCAGCTCATGCCTATTGCCCATCGCATAGAAACCTTTGCGCCCGTCTTGTGGCACATCAACACATGCCCCATGCGTTTGTCTGATTGTGCCCATCGTTCCGCTCATGCGCATGTCCTATGGCAAATCAACGCATGCCCCATGCATTCGTTTGGTTGCGCCCATAAACTCCAACGCAACCTTGCGCTTACGGCTTCAATATGCATTGCATAGTCTAATGCTTCTTAGCGCGTCCTTGCACCAATTCAACCTCCAACGCATGCGCTCAACATCATCGTCAAGCCCTTGAAGCTGCTTGCTTGTTCAACCCAAGCAGCTGCCTGCTTGCTCAAGATTCCAGATAATTTTCAATTTTAATAACTAATTTTTCAGGCCTTTTCTCAAGAAATTTCTTTCTACAAACATTCTCTAAAATGTCTTAGCAAGCTTAACTTAAAATTTCAGCTCAGGATTCCTCGTGGTTGTGTCGGAATCCTCAAATTATTAAGACTGGCCCAACTTACTCGAGAATTCGACCTCCAGCCGGATTCTTCATACTCCAGCTCGATTCTACTAGAATGTCCCTCCAATATTTCAACCTCAGCAACTAGACATACTCAGGGTTTGAATGGCTTTGGAATTACTTCATTTTCACGAGCGAACTTCTCCCAACCTCTGTTTGAAGTTGAGCTTCCCCTTTTTAAACTAATAGCTGTATGTTCTCCTTTTAACATCAAGCTGCCACCTCATTCTTAAAGGATAATATCAAACCTGAGTATGACAACTGGCTTAGCTGATCAATCACCAAGATGATCTTTCCCTCTTGGTTATCGATGCAAGGGAAAGCTCCCAAGCCAACGCTTGCAACCACATGGCCGCATACCTCCCCAATGCATCACCCAACCTGGCTAACGCATAGCTTACTTAGAGGCTATTGCATACCTTCTTTGGTCACATACTTCTAAGCCAATGCATGTCCTAGCCCACGCATAGCTGTCTTATCATATCAACCATGCGTTAAGCCTTCCTCGTTTCATAGCATAACTTTAACGTGCATCACATACTCCATTGTTGAGCTCATCGTCTAGTACTGCTGCCACGTAGCACCATCGCATAGTGTTGCCACATAGCACCATCGCATAGCGTTGCCGCATACCATCGGATAGCATTGCCGCATACCATCTGGTAGCATTGCTACATACCATTGGGTAGCATCTCCATATAGCATTTGGTAGCATCGTCGAATAGCATCGGGTAGCATCGTCGCATACCATGGGGTAGCATTGCTGCATACCATCGCATAACATTGTTCCTTTTACTACCTGATCAACCAGCGTGCGCAACTCCAATGCCTAACGCTTATGTCCACGCAACTTGAGGTTGCCATACGCTTTGCCAACCTCTCACGACATAGACTGTCGCATGCCTTATCAACGCATCATGCTTTTCAACTCATACGTTCATCCTTAGTACCAACAAATAGTTTTTCCTTGCCTTCAACACTTAGCCTCTACAAGCCTTGGTTGCTACACACGCAACCTTATGCGTCCACACTTCTCCATCAACACATTCTTACACTTTGCTTCCATACTTAGCTAGTTTTCACTTGTTATATTATCTAAAACTCACCCAACTAAGTATTTCTAATACTTAAAATTTTACTCCTCCATCTTCCTACTTTCTTTACCTCCTTTCATAATTTTACTTAACACGCTTGTTACTCACTTTTGTAGGAAAAATGGAGTACGGTGTTTATAACTCACTACTACTAAGATGTACTACTGGCCACAAGATGGAGGAAAAGGCCCATGAAGTTAATGCCCAAAACATCGAAAAGTTCAACTTCGAGTATTTTGTTGAGTGGCATTGCGTCCCTTGCTGAGGTGTTGTCCATGTGTTGGCATGGGTCACATTTAAGAACATATTCCTTTGTGTCTTTAAATAGAGTGGGCAAAAAATAACCACTTTGGAGGACTTTTGCAGCTGTCCTCTATACTCTGAAGTGAACTCCGTAAGAAGAATTATAACAATCAGATAAGATGCATTGTACTTCAACCTCGGGGACACACCAACGTATAATGGAATCTGTCTTTGCTTGTAGAGACACGGTTCATCCCAAAAGTAGAACTTGCAATCATGCACAAGTTGTTTCCTTTGCTGGGCTTTGAAGTCTTCTGAAAATTGACAATGTTGGCATACCATGACTTCTTATCTTCAACCTTGAGCAGGCGTTCATCAGGGAATGTGTCTTTAATTTCAGCCTGGCCCAACTGCATCTCTTTATTCTCCAATCTCGATAGGTAGTCAGCCACCTAATTTTCAGTACCTTTTCTATCTTTGGTTTCTAAATCAAATTCCTATAGCAGCAACTCTCAACAATGAGCTTGGGTTTCGCATCCTTTTTCTCCATAAAAAACTTTATAGCAAAGTGATTAATGTAAATGGTTTGCTGACACACCCACCAAGTAAGCTCTAAACTTCTCAATAGAAAACACTACCACTAATATTTCTTTTTCAGTAGTTGTGTGTTCTTGGGATTCTGTAACTGTCTTTGACGCATAGGAAATAGAATGTATCACGTTTCCCTTATTTTGACCTAACATAGCTCCAACAGCTACATTGCTTGTATCACACGTTAATATAAAGGGTTGCGTTCAGTCTAGTGCTATCAATACCGGCGTTATTGTTAACGCATACCTTAAAGTTTCAAATGCTCGGTGGCAATCTTCATTAAATATGTAAGGCCTATTCAACTCCAACAATGTGCTCAGTGGGCACAAAATTTAGGAAAATCCTTTTCCAAATCTTCTACAGAAGCCTGCATGGCCTAGAAAACTCCTCAGGGCCTTGACGTTCGCAGGCACGGGTAATTTTGCAATGACATCACTTTTGGCTTCATCCACCTCAACCCTGCTTTGGAAACCTTGTGCCCAAGAACCATGCCTTCTGCCACCATAAAGTGACACTTTTTCCAGTTAAGTATCAAGTTTGTTTTCTCGCATCTAGCAAGGATGACTTCTAGGTTGCTATGGCAGGAAAGGTAGGAATCTCCAAAAACTAAAAAGTCATCCATAAAAACTTTGATAGAGTGTTCAAAAAAGTCAGAAAATATATCCATCATGCATCTTTGAAATGTTCCAGGTGCGTTGCATAGCCCAAAGTGCTTGCATCAAAAGCAAATGTTCCAAAGGGACATGTAAAAGTAGTTTTCTCTTGGTCCTCAGGGTCGATTATGATTTGATTATAACAAGAATACTTGTCTAATAAACAATATAATTGTTTTTCGGCTAATCTAACAAGCATCTGATTAATAAAGAAAAGCGGGAAGTGGTATTTCTTTGCCGACACGTTCAACTTCCTATAGTCCATACAAGTACGCCACTTAATAACAGTTCTGGATGGGATTAATACGTTGTTATTGTTGACTACTACAATTTTGCCACCTTTCTTTGGCACGCATTGAACTGGACTCACCCAATTGCTGTAAAAAATATGGTAAATCACCCCTACATTGAGCCATTTAATGATATCCTTCTTTAACACTTCTTTCATTATGGGGTTGAGCCTGCGTTGAGGCTCAATCGATCCAGTCTTCCCGTCCTCTAATCTGATTTTATGCATACAATAAGTTGGGCTGATTCCTTGGATATCAACCAACGTCCATCCAATTTCTTGTGTATGCTTTTTCAATATCTGCAGAAGAAATTGTTCGTTAGATTGAGAAATTGTAGCTGAAATTATGATAGGTAAAATATTATTGTTTCCAAGAAAAACATATTTTAAGTGATTTGGAAGAGGTTTAAGCTTAACTGTTGGCGGCTCCTCCATATATAGAAGTGTTGATTTGGTCTGCCGCTCATCCAAACTTAACGGCTCGAACATCCGTGTATTTTGCTCAACACATGGACCTCACAGACTTGGTCCACTTTTTGTTCCTCTTCCTTGGGCAGTTGAATTGAATCAATAGGTTGACAGGGTTCTGTGTCATCTAGGAACTTCAATGCATTCAACACGTTGAGTTTGACTTCTTGATTGTCCGCACGCATCATGAGTTCCACCTTTTACACATAATCAAAACCTTTCCTGTGGCTCGGACATCCAAGAATGATGGGGACATCCATATCTCTAAAATAATATCTGTCGAAAATATGAACTTGTCAACCTTCACTAATACATCCTCAATTTTTCATTTTGGATACGTGATTGATCTATCAACAAGTTGAAGCATTACTGTGGTAGGTCTAGCTTCACCGATTCTAAGTTCCTTAAAAATAGAGAGGGGCATGAGATTGATACTGGCTTCTAAATCACACAAGGCGCGCTCCATGTCTATTCCACTTATCGAGCAAGGGACGGTGAAATTGCCTGGATCTCTCTGTTTTTCAAGAATTTTATTGTGGATCAATGCATCACATTCTTGTGTTAACGTCACAGTTTCAAGCTCACTAATCTTTCTCTTCTTTGTCAAAACATCCTTCAAGAACTCTACATAACTAGGCATTTGCTCCAATGCTTCAATGGGAGTATGCAATTGTTTATGAACCTCAATAAAGTATTTGAATTGTTTCTCGTCATTCTTTTTTTGCAGGTGACGGGGAAATGGTGCATTCAGATGCATCTTCAGTTCTCCTACATTAGAAGTGCTTGGTTGAGAATGATTGACACAGTCAGGTACTTTTTCTTGTTGCTCACTCTTAAATGTCGTAGTTGTTTGTATTGTGGTTTTAGATGTTGAAGGATTAAGGTGTTTTCTTGGGTTTCTCTTCTCTTCCATTAAAGGTCTACAACTGCCAATGGCACCACGTGACATTTCTTCTTGCCATTATTACTTCCTGGTGCTTCAGTATTACTAGGCAATACTCCATGCGCCGATTCTTTAGCTCGTTAGTAATTTGCCCAACTTACATCTCGAAGTTCCTGATTGATGACGCTTGGCTTTTAAACAACACATCATTTTGAACTATATATTATTTCAATAGGTTTTCAAGTGGAGATGATGAGCTCGATGCGTTGCCCCTTCTGTTAAAAGTTTGATGCTGAGGCTGCTGTTGTGTAGGTTGTAATCCAGGTGGTGACCCTTGCCTATGCTGCTGATGTGTTCCAGTATGATGTTGATCTTGCTGGTGACTTCCCAAGAAAAACTAGGATGGTTTTTCCATCTAGGATTATAAGTGTTTGAAAAAGGGTTATTCTTTATGAAGAAAATCGACTGTGGATTCTGTGGTAGTCATTGTAGGAGTGTGGCTGTCCACAACCCACACAGCTGGCCATGGTTTGTGTGAATGCGTCTACCTGTTGCACACTCTATGTTTTTGTTGCATTACTCGTTAGATTTTTTAACATGTTAATCATCGCAGTTACTTATGCTGACAGAGTGGCTATTGCGTTGTGTCAATAACACTCTGAGAATGCCTCCTACTGTTTGTTCTGGAGTCGTAGGCATCATCAACCCATTCCATGTTATGCTTGGCAATCCGATCTAAAATTTCCTTGGCTTCATTATATTATTTATCCCTAATGCTACCTACGACAACTGCATCTACTACCATTTGGGAAGGTCTGTTTAATCCTCCATAGAAAGTTTTCATTTGTACAGTCAGAGGTAGTCCATGACTAGGACAATTTTTGACCAACCGTTTAAATCTCTCCCATATAGTGCTAAGTGTTTCAAACTCTCTTTATTCGAAATTCATGATCTCTAGACGCCTCCTTGCATTTACAGTGGGAGGAAAATATTTCTGCATGAATGTGTCCACCAACTTATCCCATATTGTTATCTCACTTGGCTTTAAAGAGCCTGGCCATTGTTTGGAATCATCACAAAGTGAGTAGGGGAACAAAAATAGTCTGATAGCTTCTGGCGTAATTCTAGGAATCATGAATGAGTTGTAGGTTTCTAAGAAGCGTTCCATATGGGTGTGGGGATCCTCGCTGCAGGTACCTCCAAATTGCCCTATTGTTTGCAGCATCGATGGAATACACAAGCATGCAACAGAAGCAAACAAAATCAATAAGCACTCTAATTACATTTCATTTGAGTTCTAAAGCATGCATTTTTAGAAAATAACAAGTGGGTTTCATGTTACATACCACTTGATGAATTCTTCAAATTCCAAGTCGTTCTTCACTCCAATTCAGCTCTAAATCAATCGTGAACCATCAAGAGATCTTCTCTACTATTCTCAGCCTTGAATTTGAGTGGTGGAACTCAGATTTGAGTGAACTTTTAAAGGTATTTTATGGGTTTGAAGAGCAAGAAAATTAATTAGCAAAAACCAATTTTCAACTCACTCAATTAATTCATTTCTTCTTCAATTCAAGAACTTTTAATATTCCTCAGCATGCAACCACTGAAGCTCTTCATCAAGGTCAGCAATTAGTTAAGAATTGAAGTGGATTTAGGTGGGATTTGTGTGAATTTATGGGTAGGACACATCTTACTTGCTTCAAATGGGGAAAACCCCACTTTGAAGTTTTAATTTTAAAAATTCCCAATTTCTTTTAATTAATTCTGAAATTAATCAAAATTTGATTTAATTAATTCTCAATTAATCAAATCTAAAATTGCAAAATCCGATTTCTCAAGTTGAATTTAAAAATGGAAATTAATTTGATTTTTAATTAAATAATTAATTTAATATCAAATATCAAATTAATCACATTCTAAATTTAAACATGAATCCTATTCATGTAGTTGATATTTAAATCAACATTTAAATATTATTAACTCTCCAATTTCATCTAATTTCAACAAATTAAACAATAATTATGTTGAATAGAATTAAGTAAACCCTAATTTGATTTTGAACTAATTCAAACTCAAAAACCCTAATTTCATTTTGAACATTTTCAAATTAAAATTCAATTTGATATCATTTCAAATTCACTCAATTTAATAATTCAAGGTGTTCATGTTTTACGAGCTAGTAGAGGGACCTTATGGACCTACAGATCATGAGCTCCAATGATTAAGATTAATTGGCTAAACTCTTTAGACCGAATTAGTCAGTATTCATTAACTATCGAGTCACACCACTATAGCTCGATAATTGTACTCTTCTCACTATAGATATATTTGTGTCCACACGATATAACCATAACTAGTAAGTCAACCCTTCACAGGTTGTTCGTAATACTGACTAGGTCATTGTGCTGTTTTATCCTCGATATTATGTCTCGTTCTTTAAGTTCCTATCCCTAAATCGGGTAGGCATGAATTTCGTCTTGCACCCTATGTCCCCAGCTATCTACCCAGTCTTACCCTTGAAATGGGAGGCTTGAGCCGGCACTATTGAGCCAACCCTCACCTATGAAAATCTAAGGATAATCTCGAATAAACAGGAGTTCATAGTTAGCTCAAGATTAAGATCGAGTTACCTAGATCATCTAAGTGAAATAGTCAGAGTTAAATAGTAAACAACATTATAAAGTAATAGTGACTTATTTCTTGGTCCGATCTTATGTAAACTCATTGCATAGGACGTCCCTACTCCTTATGTTAATACATGAACGAATCTGGATCACTTCGTTTGTAGTATCTTTACAACAACTTGTAACAGCTACAGAGTAGGCCACATCCAATAGTGTTACCAGAATAAGGTACTCAACCTTAAACATGTACTATAGACCGTTTTGGCTATTTACTCGAACTTGATCCATCTTTGTGTCTCTACATAAAGTTCAAGTATTCATGTAATAGCCATGGATATTAGTTTATTGGATTTAGACTCTATGAATGCAATTAATAGATTCAATACCTTTATTGAAGAAATGTTAAATAACATCTTTTATTGATAATATAATATGTTTAACTTTTACAAACTGCGAGTTTTAGGATATAAAATCCAACAATACTCCCACTTGGACTAAAACTCCAGTGGATCAATATATATAAATATATACGATATTGAGTTATATTGAGAGAATAAAAAGTATAAATACAATAGACTAGGGCATTAAATACCCATATATTCTCCCACTTGCTCAAGTAATAAATATCTCATAGACCTAGTCCTACTAGGTGACCCTCGAACACTTTAGCCGAGAGGGCTTTCGTAAATGGATCAGCTAAATTGTCTTATGAGGCTATCTGTGTGACAATCACGTCTCTTTTATGTACAATCTCCCTAATGAGATGGTACTTTCGATTGAAGTGCTTTCCTCGTTTATGGATTCGAGGTTCCTTTGAATTTGCAACTGCTCCACAGTTGTCACAATAGAGGGTGACAGGCAGGTGTATATTAGAAACTACTTCCAGGTCAGTCAGGAATTTTATGAGTCATACTGCTTCTTTTACTGCTTCACTTGTAGCTACATCCTTAGCTTTCATTGTGGAGTCTGCAATACAACTTTGCTTGATGCTTCTCCACACAACAACTCCTCCATTCATAGTGAACACTGACCTCGAGGTTGATTTCCTAGAATCAATATCGGTTTGGAAGTCAGAATTAGTGTATTTAGTAAGGATCAGATCCTTAGTATCATACATGAGCATGTAATTTCTCATTCTCTTTAGTACCATACTTAAGAATGTTCTTATTGGCAGTCCAATGATCATATTCAGGATTGGACTGAAATGTAACGACCCAAATTTCTAGTTGTTTCTAGGACACTATTTTATAGATGTATAGACTTGGCAATACATTTTCTTGAAGAATAATTAAATAAAGAGATAAAATTTTTATTTCACTAAATAATGCTCAAATAAGTAAAGAAGAGAAAGCCTAAAAATACCATTTGGGGTACTCTTAACCCAACTTTAAAAATAAGTAACAATTAAATAAATCAATAAATGAATCAAGGAATACTTCATAAGATTTTAAAACGTATGACTTCTAAACCAGACATTAGTACATGAAACCTAAATACGGAAGCAATAATTCGTCCAAATGGCCAGGTCACGGATTTCTCTTGTCATGCACCAGTTTATCTTTACCCTTACCTTAAAAACATGAAAGGAAAAGGATGAGTATAAAAGTATACTTAGTAAGCGACCGACTACTGGGCCCACTCAGTGATCTGTTAGCCTTCCCATTGCACAAGTGCACAAGGGCATCGTAGGCGTAGGCATAGGCATTGACATAAGAAGCGAACTCGAAGGCATGCTTTCATAAGTAGTGACCCCAGAGGGCACAATCATAAACATAAGTGGTGGTCCCAAAAGGACACTGTACATAAGCATAGGGTGTGGGCCCGAAGGCTCAATACATGCGATGTGCATAGCTCAATGGCAACACTAACAGTCATTGTAATCTTATACAGACATAAGCATTCATCCAACATCATACATCTTGCAAAGGCTACATAACCGTTCACAATTCATCCATCCATATATAGACATATCAAGATATTTCATTCCAAATAGAACCAGTGGTAAGCATGCTTAAGTTCGAGGGCAAACCGTTAGTAAACAGCTTATTTTGGGTTTAGGCCCATGCAAAAGAAAACGAATACTTGAAACTCCCTCTTAAATTAGCAAAGGCTTGAGTCAAAGCCCCTGACACCAACCACAAACACACAGTTCAATTTGTGGGGCGAATCCCCAAAATCTAAACAAATTAATTCAACAATCCTCACATAACTTACCCCCAAACTTGCCAAAAAACCAATGAAGGCTTTGGTGGCTGCTACAGCGCCTTAGAACCTCCACTTTAGTCTCCTGATTCAACATTGGACCAAACGTCAAGCCAAGATTTCACTAAATAGCCAAGATCTTTCAAGAAACCTCAAAAGAACTAACAAAAACAACCAAGTTCTTACCCTACAGTACGTAAGCAGAGGCCACACGAGCAAGTCGACGTTGTAGGGACGACGACGCTAGGACACAGCTGAGGTCGGCTGTAGTCAGTGTGGCTCGCATCTTGACGGTGAGCAAATGACTGCGGTTTACGGAGGTAGTCGCGTAGCACATCTGGAACGGTGAACTCAACAGGGACGCATGGCATTGGGCGGCGACTGGACGAACGAGGCTTTAGGTTGTCGATGAACTCGGGTCAATGGCACCAGAAACCAACGAAACTGATGCGATGATGCGGCTTCGCGTGGCATGGAAGGAAGAAGAAGAAGAAGACCAACTGGAGAAGAAGACTCACGCGACTGGGAGAAGAAGAAGAAGATTTCCCTGTTTTTTTCTTTACTTCACGCATTCCGATGTCCTCTTTTTAAATAACCAAACCCTTAACCCTAATTCTTTTAGGAAAAGGCCAACAAAACAAAAAGAAGTAAAAATAAAATAAATAAATAAATATAACAACCCTAATTTCCCTTTTCCCAAAAAACTTAAACCACCAATAAATTATTTAATTTCCTAAACTTTGGCCTTGAATTAAAAGAAACGATTAATTGCATGAATTAATTTAAATCTTATCTAGATTCTGGGATGTTACATGAAATCTACTGACTATTCCA
The DNA here is from genome assembly GCF_009727055.1 of Benincasa hispida. Lineage (NCBI taxonomy): Eukaryota > Viridiplantae > Streptophyta > Magnoliopsida > Cucurbitales > Cucurbitaceae > Benincasa > Benincasa hispida. The sequence goes on along the minus strand of NC_052349.1, from coordinate 33,256,700 downwards.
ACGGTATAGCATATATCTGGATGAGTACACAGCATTTCATACATTAAACTCCCTACTGCTGATGCATATGGAATTCATTTCATATCCTCAACCTCTTGAGGTGACTTAGAACTTTGTTCCTTAGACAGATGAATTCCATGTCTGAAAGGCAACGTTCCTTTCTTAGAATTTTACATTTTATATCTAGACAATATCTTGTCTATATAAGATGCTTGAGATAACGCTAATATTCTATTCTTGCGATTCTGAACTATTTGGATCCCAAGAAGATACTGTGCTTCTCCAAAATCTTTCATTTGGAATCGCATAGCCAGCCATTTCTTAACATCAGCTAGAAATTCTACGTCATTCCCAATGACTAGAATATCATCAACATACAACACCAGAAAAGTGACAATTTTGTTAACGATTTTCTTGTAAACATAAGGTTCGTCAACGATTTTGTTTAAAACCATAAGATTTTATCGCAGTGTCAAATGTCATATTCCAGGATCTAGATGCTTGTTTCAACCCATAAATAGATCGATTAAAATTTGCAAACTTTTTGCTCTTGACCTTGTTCAATAAACCCTTATGGTTGAGACATATAGATACTCGCTTCAAGATAGCGATTCAAAAAGGCTGTCTTGACATCCATTTGCCATATTTCATAAGCATAAAATGTAGCTATGGACAAGAGTATTCTAATTTACTTTATCATGGCAACTGGAGAGAAGGTTTCTTCATAATCTACCCCCTCTCTTTGGATAATCCCTTTTGTCACAAATCTTGCTTTGTAGGTCTGTACCTTACCAGCTTGGTCTCATTTTGTCTTGTAGATCCATTTACAACCAATGGGTTTTACCCCTTTAGGTTGATCTATAGAATCCCAGACAAAATTGAAGTACATAGATTCCATTTCAAGGTCCATGACTTTAATCCATTGGTTTTTATCTACATCATTCATTGCTTGTTTGAAAGTCAATGGATCCTCTAAACCATCATCTGATATGATGACTTGAGTTTCAGTTAAACCCATGTACTAGTCAAGATGTTGCATAACCCTCCCACTACGACGAGGCATTCTCAACTCTTGAGAATGATGTGAAATACCAGTATCATCAACAACTCTTGTCCTGGAAGAGCTCTGAATGCAGTGTTCTCATCTCGTCCTCTCGCTCCCAAGTTGCTTCCTTAAACTGATGATTCTTCCACAGAACCTTTACCAGTGGCTCCTCCCTGTTGCGCAACACTTTCACCTCCCTGGCCACAATTTGTGCAGGATTCTCTTCGTAGCTTAAGTTTTCATTTAGTATCAAGGGCTCAAAGTCCACCACATGAGACGGGTCTGTTAAATACTTCCTAGCATGGAGACATGAAAAATATTATGAACTGCGGAGAGAGGTGCTGGTAAAGCCAAATGGTAAGCCCTAGGGGCGACTCGCTCTAAGATCTCAAATGGCCTTACAAAACGCGAACTTAGCTTACCCTTCTTTCGAAATCTTAAGACACCCTTCATTGGCGCCACTTTCAAGAACACTTTGTCACCTGCCTCGAACTCAAGGTCTTTATGCCTAACATTAGTGTAACTTTTCTGTCTACTCTGCGCTGCTAGCATTCGAGCCCTGATCTTCTGCATGGCTTCACTTGTTAACTCCACTAACTCAGTTCCCATCAGTTTCCTCCCCGCAATCTCACCCCAGCAAATAGAAGACCTGCAACCTCTACCATAAAGAGCTTTAAATGATGACATGTTAATGGTAGCCTGATAGCTATTATTATAAGCAAACTCTGCCAAATGCAAGTGGGAGTCCGAACTTCCTGAGAGCTCCAATGCACAAGTGCGCAACATGTCTTCCAACGTTTGATTCAAGCGTTCTGTTTGCCCATCTGTCTGGGGGTGGAAGGCTATACTAAAGTTTAATCGCATCCCTAAGGCTGTCTGGAGGCTCTTCCAAAAACTGGTGGTGAAACGAGGGTCCCTGTCGGACACAATGGACACTAGCACACCATGCAATTTTACTATCTCCTTCATATATAGCTGAATTCACTTACTTACCGCATAGTGAACTTCCCTAGAATAAAATGCGCCACCTTGGTGAGTCTGTCTATCACAACCCAAATAACTGAGAAGCCCTTCGCTGACCTGGGTAAACCCGTAATGAAATCCATGAACACGCTCTCCCACTTCTATTCTGGCACATCCAATTGCTATAGCAAGCCTGCTATCTTTTGCCTTAGGGCCTTCACTTATTGACAGACTAAACATCTGCTCACATAGTTAACTATCTCCTTTTTCATATTGGGCCACCAGTAATACCTTTTAAATCCTGGTACATTTTGGTACTACTTGGATGCATCGAGAATGGAATGTTGTGAGCTTCTATCAACAATTTCCCCTTCAGGCCATCATCTGCAGGTACGCATAACCGCCCCTGATACAGAAGGACCTGGTCCATCAATACGAAAAATTCACTGGCTTGGCCTGACCTTACCTGAAGACATTTCTGAAAAGGTCCGGATCACCCTGCTGTGCCACAATAATCCTTTGCCTCAAGATTGGTCATACTGTCAACTGGGCTAGCTGCGAAATGACTTCCCCCACTGCCACCGTAATCTTTACGTGCTTCAGATCCTTACACAACTAAGCCTGCCTAGTGATTAAGGCACCCGAATGAGTGGTCTTTCAACTAAGGGCATCAACCACCACATTTACCTTACCTGGGTGGTAGAGGATCTTGCAGTCGTAATTCTTTAACAACTCAAGCCACCTCCGCTACCTCAAGTTAAACTCTTTCTAGGTGAAGAAGTGTTTCAGACTCTTGTGGTCGGTGAAAACTTGGATCCTTTCCCCATACAAGCAGTGCCTCTAGATCTTCAGGGCAAACACCATCGCTGCCAGTTCCAGGTCGTGAGTAGGATAGTTTCGCTCATGGTTTTTCAATTGGTGGGAGGCATAGGCGACCACTCTACCATGCTATATAAGCACACAACCTAAACTCTTCTTAGAAGTATCACTATAGATCACGAAATTCCCGAAGCCATCTGGTATGGTGAGAACTGGTGCTGAAACCAACCTCTGCTTGAGGTCCTGAAAATTGTCCTCATAAGCTTTTCTCCAAAAAAAAAAAGCTCCCTTCCGGGTTAGCTGAGTCAACGGTGTGGCCATGCTAGAGAAATTCTCTACAAACCTACGATAGTACCCAGCCAACCCCAGGAAACTACGCACCCTGTCTCTTATACACATCTAGATGTGTATAAGAGACAGATACCGTTGGAGCATTCGTCAGACTAAAAGACATTACAATGAACTCGTAATGTCCGTATCTGGATTGGAGCGCAGTCTTCAGGATATCACTATCCTTTATCCTCAGTTGGTGGTAACCTGACCATAGGTCAATCTTGGAAAATACGGTAGCACCCTGTGGCTGGTCAAACAGATCATCGATCCTAGGAAGCGGGTACTTGATCTTGATGGTGGATTCAACTCTCTATAGTCTATGCATAAGCGTAACAATCCATCCTTTTTCTTCACAAGCAACATTGATGCACCCCACGAAGAAACACTGGGTCATATGAACCCTTTATCAAGTAGTTCCTACAACTGGACCTTCAGTTCTTTCAATTCGGCCATAGCCATTCTGTATGAAGCTTTGGATATAGGAATAGTGCCCGACCGAAGCCGTTTTGGCAGTTCTTTTGGAAACACATCGGGATAATCTCTCACAACTGGCTCAGAGGTTAGAGCAATCTCGGTTTCTTTTGTGTCAACTACGCTAGCCAAGATACTCCAGACACCTTGGTTAATCAACCTCTTGGCCTTTACAGCTAAAATCACCTTGGGGAAAACTACCGTCTCGGCCCCCTTGAACTTAAAATTGGCTTCCCTAAGTGATTTAAAAGTCACCTTCTTACGAGAACAGTCTATGCTAGCATGGTTGGTAGCCAACCAATCCATGCCCAGAATTACATCAAAGTCACGCATGTCTAACACTATTAGAGTCACATCAATGTTGAGATTCGCTATTTCTAACTAACACGCTTTTATCTTTTCACTTGCTATCATAATTTCTTCTGACGGTGTAGATACCGATAAAACATAACCCAAGGGTTCTGCAATTAGCATAGCATGCTTTATGAACAACGATGAAATGAAAGAGTGAGATGAGCTAGAGTCAAATAATGCTAAGGCATAGTGCCCCAAGATTACGAACGTACCTGTCACTACTGTTCTCGAATGCTCAGCTTCCCGATGGCTGGTGACATAGACTCAACCCTGCTGCTGCTATTGGTTTGAACTACCCTGATGCAAACTCGGGGGCTGACCCCCTGCACTTTCAAAACCACTACTAGGGCTTTGGTCCACCATATGCCCTACCCACTTACATCTGAAACAAGTCCCCATGCCAATCAGACAGCATCCCTAATGACGCTTTCTGCACGACTTGCATACTGGTCTTTCCCTCAAAACTCCTCTTGAAGTAGTAGCTTGCCATTAGGCGTGCCCTAGCAACCTGTCTGTACTCTAAACCTTCTACGAAGGTCTCGGAGATTTCTGCTCAGCTTTCCTCTTTTTGGCTTAGGGCAGGTTCCTCCGTCAAGGAATTCAAGAACTCTATCCCTGAAGAACAACCCACATGTGCTGCCGCTCGGAATGCTGCGGCATAGGTGGGAGGCTCCAGAACTTGCACAATACCTCGCACCCCATCCTGAAGTCCTTGCATAAATCTTTTAGCCCTCTTTGCTTCAGTAGATACCAGATCAAGGGCGAAGCAAGACAGCCTATCAAACTCGTCTTCATACTCCTCTACTATCATGGTCCTTTGCTTTAGATTCATAAACTCGGCCTGCTTGTTGTACCTCACGTGAGTAGAGCAGTACTTCTCGTATAACCGCTCTTTGAATTGGTCCCTGATAACGGGCAGAAGTGCACGTTATTTTAGCACAAAGATGTAAAACAATATAGGTATGCGACGATTAAAATATACAAAATCATGTTCAAAAGCATTAAACTAAGAATATTGTAATCGCATACACCCATCGCATAAAAACAACTAATTTACTTATTTTGTGTAGGAAAAATGCGTTGGCACAAAGCAAAATGTGATCTAAGGAATTCTGCGATCGCGTGCATTAAAAGATTGTAACCGTAAAGCCCTGCGATCGTATGCACTCGCGAAGATTTGCTCAAGAAGGTGGTCATATAAAGACGGTGCATCAAGGTGAAAGCATAATAAATCATGATGGGACGGAAAGCTGATGACGATCGAATTCGAATTTAGTTGACAAGCCGTTAATGACACACTGTAGCAAGTATATTCAACGTTTCAGTGACCATTAATCGGCGCATCAGACAGAAGATTTAATGACATCCCATCATTGCAATCATTTGAGAGAAAACCTCTTCACCTTGAGCTTTATAAATACAGAAGGTCATCACCATTAACGGAGTTTGGAGTTCTGGTTCGAATTCTACACAATTCGCCATATACGTAGAAGATAAAATATAAATTAGTTAGTCGTTAGTCTGTAGTTGTTCACATACTTAGAGGTGGAGGCGAGTGAAGAGAAGAAGATGCCTAGAGATCACACTTGGATCGCTCGAAAGACTGCTGGGAGGTGCTACAATCGGAGGGAGGGCCGACACTTGTGAAAGCAAGGATATTCTTCTGGACAGAGTAGAGTAAAAACACAGTGTAAAAGCCTCGGGAAGCAAGACATTGCTACCGAGCTTCTTATCCTTACTTTCTATTGTTGTTTTGTATTCTGACTTTATTTATAAAATGTAATTTACATCTCCATATCTATTCAATCTCTTCACATTTCGCATGAGTAGCTAAATTTCCAAATGGGTTGAGAAGCACTTGGCTAGCATGACCTAAGATCTTCACTTTATGCGATCATCTTGTCTTATGTATGCGTCCTTCACCCTCTAGAGATACTTGAGAGAGTAGTCTAAAGAAAGAACCTAGACTTGAGAGAGTTAGGTTAGAATCTAGGCTTGAAAGAATCAGATTAGAACTGCATAAGCAAGAGATAGAAACTTAGAGATAAGTTATGTTTGCTATTATGCATCGCATGCACCCTAGAAATAGGACATGATAGTATGCGGTCACTTTGTGTATGTGTGTAGCATTCATCATCGCATAGACAAGAATAGAGGCTTAGACATAAGTCCTATCGACACTATCGTATACATCGCATGCGTCCTAGAAGTAGGAACTATGGCATTTGCATTGAGAGATGACATGCTATTGTATGTGTGTAGCATGATCGCAGAACTTGAACGCAATCTTAGAAGGTGTTAGCTAAATCCCTTCTCAACCTGTTCCCCGCATACTCATTGTAACTTTTGTTGTCATCAACTCATTACTCAATTCTGCCGCATAGAATTTATACCTAAATAAAACACCAACCAAACTCATTTATTTTTGCCACTGCAAAGGAATCAAATTTTACTAATGCATAGTATCTCAGTAGTCCGTGTGTTCGACCCTGGACTTACTAAGAAACCTAGTAGGATTTATACTTGGATTTTACTAGAAAAACTTGCATGTGCAACGCATAATTCACCACCACAATTTCTTACAATTATTTTATCACATTCACAACGTATCAGTCCCACGTGGCTTGTCCTCTACTGGCTTCTATCATTCTTTCAACTGAGCATCACCAACACTTGGCATTATCGATGAGAACAAAAGCGGCACACTGCAACTTTTGCTCCTCTAGACACCTCATGTACTAAAAAATCCCTTCCACTGTGGACAACCACAACTCTGCATTTGTGGGGTCTTTTAGGGACCTGTTAAACATCGGGGGATCATATTTCTTGAAGTCTCATAGATATCCAGCCTCCAAGGAAAGGCCTGCCATAGTCTGGTTCGAGGCCCTATCTTGATTCTGAAGTTGTGGTATCGGATCAACGAGGATGGCGCCTGCTGCGACTGTGCGTGCTGAGCTATCTGCTCGGCCACTATATCCCTTAGCTACCTTACTACGGCCTATGTGACGACATTCCCAATAGCTACAACCATGGTCGTATACTCTACTGGAATTTCTGAGGACGACGGTCCTGGCAGGGGCACAGTCGAAGTTCGAGGCCCGCTTCTTGGCCTAACTCTTTGCTAGGTTGTCTCGAAAGGGTGACGAGGTGACGGGTCCCACACTTCTTGGCTCTGCACCTCAGATTCTTGGATGTCAAGGTCCTGCTCCCCAACTACTTTCTTACCTCGACTGCCCCTTCCTCTAGTTCGTGGTGCCATAGCCTGATAACCACACGTAACGCTTTAATAAACGCTGGTAGGGGTAAACCATCAAACGACTGCACAACAGGTAAGACTACATATATATTTCCCTAAAGAATTTTAAACAACATCCTGGCGATGACGAGAGATACATTTGTGGCCATAGGAAACAGTTTGGACTCATGATGTAAGTCAGTCTACAAAACCTGGAACTTAGGCTCTGATACCAATTGTAACGACCCAAATTACTAGTATGTTTCTAGGACACTACATTATGCATGCATAGGCTTGGCAATACATTTCTCGAAGAATAATTAAATAAAAGAGATCCATTTCATTAAATAATGCTCAAATAAGTAGAGAAAAGAAAACCTAAAAATACTGTTCGGGGTACCCTTAACCCAACTTTAAAAATAAAATAACAATTAAATAAATCAATAAATGAAATCAAGGAAATACTTCATAAGATTTTAAAATGTCCGACTCCTAAACCGACACTAGTACATGAAACCTAAGTGCAAGAAACAATAATTCGTCCAAATAGCCAGATCACGGATCTCTCTTGTCATGCGTCGATTTATCTTTACCCTTACCTGAAAACATGAAAGGAAAAGGATGAGTATAAAAGTATACTCAGTAAGCGACCGACTACTGGGCCCACTCAGTGATCTGTTAGCCTTCCCATTGGGACACAAGTGCACAAGGGCATCGTACGTAGGCATAGGCATTGACATAAGGAGTGAACTCGAAGGCATGCTTTCATAAGTAGTGACCCTAGAGGGCACAATCATAAACATAAGTGGTGGTCCCAAAAGACACTGTACATAAGCATAGGGTGTGGGCCCGAAGGCTCACAACATGCGATGTGCATAGCTCAATGGCACATTAACAGTCATTGTAATCTTATGCAGACATAAGCATTCATCTAACATCATACATCATGCTAAGACTACATAACCGTTCACAATTCATCCATCCATATATAGACATATCAAGATATTTCATCCAAATAGAACCAGTGGTAAGCATGCTTAAGTTCGAGGGCAAATTGTTAGTAACCGCTTACCTTGGTTTAGGCCCACGCAAAAGAAAACGAATAGCTGAAACTCCCTCCTAAATATGCAAAGGCTTGAGTCAAGCCCCTGACACCAACCTCAAACACACAGTTCAATTTGTGGGGCCAAATCCGCAAAATCTAAACAAATTAATTCAACAATCCATGTCTGAAAGGCAACATTCTTTTCTTGGAACTTTGCATTTTATATCTAGAAATATATCTTGTCTATATAAGATGCTTGAGATAATACTAATGTTTTGTTCTTTCAATTCTGAACTATTTGGATCCCAAGAAGATATTTGTGCTTCTCCCAATATTTTATTTGGAATTGCGTAGCCAGCCATCTCTTAAACGTCAACTAGAAATTCTATACTTCATTCCCAATGACTAGAATAACATCAACATACAACACCAGAAAAGTGACATTTTGTTAACGATTTTCTTGTAAACATAAGGTTCGAACGATTTTGTTTAAAACCATAAGATTTTATCGCAGTTTCAAATCTCATATCTGGATCTAGATGCTTGTTCAACCCATAATAGATCGATTAAAATTTGCAAACCTTTGCTCTGACCTTGTTCAATAAACCCTTATGGTTGAGACATATAGATACTCGCTTCAAGATAGCGATTCAAAAAGGCTGTCTTGACATCCATTTGCCATATTTCATAAGCATAAAATGTAGCTATGGACAAGAGTATTCTAATTTACTTTATCATGGCAACTGGAGAGAAGGTTTCTTCATAATCTACCCCCTCTCCTTTGGGTAATCCCTTTTGTCACAAATTGCTTTTAGGTTTGTAACTTAACCAACTTGGTCTCTTTTTTCTTGTAGATTCATTTGTAACCGATGGGTTTTATCCTTTGGTTGATCTACAAGATCTCAGGTAGAATTGAAATACATAAGATCCATTTCAAGGTCATTACTTTAATCCATTGGTTTTTTATCTAATCATTCATTGCTTGTTTGGAAGTCAATGGATCCTCTAAGCCATCATCTGGTATGATGACTTGAATTTCAGTTAAACCCATGTACCGATCAGGTTGTTGCACAACTCTCCCACTATGACGAGGCATTCTCTAACTCTTGAGAATGATGTGAAAATACAGTATCATCAACAACTCTTGTTGATGGACCTGCTCTGTCAACAACTCTTGTTGATATTTTGTTGTTTCTCTTGACATTTTCTATTAACTAGTTTATTGCGAGGTTGATGATTCTTATGTGTTCTTCCTCCAGGAAGGTTGCATTTGTCAATACGAATACCTAGTCTCCTGAGGATTATAAAAAGAAACCACCTTTCGTTTCTTTTAGGTAGCCTACAAATAGGCAAACTTTTGAACGACATTCTAACTTTTTAGGATTTTTCACCAGCACAGTGCTTTGACAACCCCAAATTCTGAAGTAATGTAAATTTCTTTTACGTCCTCTCCAGAGCTCATAAGGTGTTTCAGAAACACTTTTCGAGGAAACCATAATTCAGAATATACACTACAGTCTTAACTGCATAACCCCAAAAGACTTGGTAACCGGGCATAACTCATCATGGAACGAGCCATGTCAATAAGGTTTTGTTTCTCCTTTCTACCACACAATTTTGCTGAGGTGTGCTAGGGGCTGTGAGTTGAGACTGGATTCCATGTTCTATCAAATAGTTATGGAATTCCATGTCCATAATATTCACCACCTCGATCTGATCGATGTGTTTTAAGATATTTACTTAATTGATTTTCACCTGAGCCTTATATTCTTTGAACTTTTGAAATGTTTTAGCCTTTTGGTGTATTAGGTAAATAGGCCCATACCTAAGAATAGTCATCGATAAAGCTAATGAAATAATTCATACCCTCCTCTAGCTTCTAACATTCATCGGACCACAAAGGTCAGAATGTACGATCTCTAAGGGTTCTTTGGCTCTAAGACTTTTCCAAAAAAAAAAATCTTTTAGTCATCTTACCCTTAAGGATAGCATTCACATGGCAGTAGTAATGAACTGTCTTCTAACTTATTTAGATGTCCGTTCTTAACCAGTCTCTCAATCCTATTGAGATTTATGTGACCCAGTCTCAAGTGCCAAAGATAGAATTTGGAAAGACTTTCCTTTTCTTATGAGTCTTAGCAGTTTTAAACATCTCTATGTTCAAAAGGCCCTTTATCTCAGTTGGTTTTAACAATATAAAGTTATTTTCCAATTTTTGCAGAACAAATATGTTATTTCTTGAATTGATGAACACTTCATCATTTTTCGAAAGAAACTCTATAATTTTGTTCTAGCAAACAAGAGACAGATATTAGATTCCTTTTCATAGAATGAATGTAATAAGCATTTTTAAGATAAATGTATCTATCTTCTAAAAATAACTTCATATCTCCCACTGCTTTAGTTGAAAACAACCTCTCTGGTCCCTACCTTAAAGATTCTTTCACCTTTTGTCTTGTTTCTTGAGATAGAGTAAGAGACATGATTTAGCGGCACCTGAATCAATTATCGAGGTCTTATTGTTTTCCATTAGACATGCTTCGATAACAAGTAAATCATATTCATCTTGTTTTTCGAAGTTTGCATTCTCATTATATAGTTCAAAACATGAGATGAATTGGGAGATCGAGGAAAATCCTCTATTAAAACGCTTTTAGAACCATTAACCGCAAGTAATTTATATATGTTTCGATTTTACCGTTAACTAATTCGGAAGCAAGTATTCTAGAAGATTTCGACATGCTGAAAAATTTTAAAAAAATTCTATTAGCAAATTGCAACTAAATCCAAAATCAAATTTTTGGCAAAACAAGTAATAATGTGTCACCCCCTCCTTAGCCTTAGCCCGCAAGACTTGGAAGGGAGCGTGAGGGTACACAGTGAGTATTCCAAGACAACATTTAATTTAACATTCTCCCTTTTATCTATTAAGATTTCAACATGTTTATGACACTCTATCTAACTTTCATACACCATAGTTCAATTTTCTATATTCTTTATTACATGATCTGATTTGTGCCCTGAGAATTTACCAAGTCTTGGTGTGTTGGTGGTTAGTAGACTACTTCCTGAAACTCTGTTTTGCTAGTTGGGGGGGGGGGGGGGGGGATATAAGAAAAAATTTGGAAGAGTGTGAGCTACTAAGCCCAGTGAGTGGTGCTTTTAAAATAATGATCAACGCATAAAACTAAGTAAAACACTCACCGTAAGCAAGTTTTCCACTAAAATCACCTTGAGAATACCTCTTGAGAATTCCTCCACTATCAATGGAAATTCCCTAATACTTTTATATCCATAAATAATGTCAAAATAGCCAAAATATCATTATATAATAAAAATACCAGCTTATCCTACTCCAATTTAGCCAAAATCCTAAAATTAGCCTCTTTAGAGGTTATTTGACCATGGTAGGCAGCTGGGCATTAAAGCAGTAGACAGGGTGGGTGTGTTGTGTCGCACAGGGGATTGATGCATATGGGCGTGCGTTGCGCTGGCCGTGATGCGTCGCACGGAGGGAGGTAGCTGCGCTGAGATAGCACGCCGGATGCGTCGAGCGAGGCGCGCGGACGGGCGGACGTAGCGCTGCAAGGCGTGCACGCAGGGTGTGGGTTGGCTGTGCGTCTGGCAGACTTCAATGTCTCACCAACGCAACCTTTGTTTCTTTTGATCTCCAATCAACTTAGCAGCCTAATAACTCAAACGTAACTCTCTAAATATGCTCTCAACACAAGATTTAGGTGATGGTATGAATAAATCCTCTTGCCCAACCCCTCTATTTTATAGCCATTCCAAACTCACCCCATGGTGACAACTTAAC
>NC_052349.1:33140533-33244593 GCF_009727055.1 Benincasa hispida | reverse complement strand
GGGGCACAGTCGAAGTTCGAGGCCCGCTTCTTGGTCTAACCCTCTGCCAGGTTGACCTAGAGGGGTCACGAGGTGGCGGGTCCCACACTTCTTGGCTCTGCACCTCGGGTTCTGCAGGTCGAGGTCCCGCTCCCCAACTACTTTCTCTGTCTCTTATACACATCTAGATGTGTATAAGAGCTCTGCACCTCAGATTCTTGGATGTCAAGGTCCTGCTCCCCAACTACTTTCTCTGTCTCTTATACACATCTAGATGTGTATAAGAGACAGGTCTAACCTTCTGCCAGGTTGACCCAGAAGGGTCACGAGGTGGCGGGTCCCGCACTTCTTGGCTCTGCACCTCAGATTCTTGGATGTCAAGGTCCTGCTCCCCAACTACTTTCTTACCTCGACTGCCCCTTCCTCTAGTTCGTGGTGCCATACCTGATAACCACACGTAACGCTTTAATAAACGCTGGTAGGGTAAACCATCAAACGACTGCACAACAGGTAAGACTACATATATATTTCCCTAAAGAATTTTAAACAACATACCTGGCGATGACGAGAGATACATTTGTGGCCATAGGAAACAGTTTGGACTCATGATGTAAGTCAGTCTACAAAACCTGGAACTTAGGCTCTGATACCAATTGTAACGACCCAAATTACTAGTATGTTTCTAGGACACTACATTATGCATGCATAGGCTTGGCAATACATTTTCTCGAAGAATAATTAAATAAAAGAGATCCATTTCATTAAATAATGCTCAAATAAGTAGAGAAAAGAAAACCTAAAAATACTGTTCGGGGTACCCTTAACCCAACTTTAAAAATAAATAACAATTAAATAAATCAATAAATGAAATCAAGGAATACTTCATAAGATTTTAAAATGTCCGACTCCTAAACCAGACACTAGTACATGAAACCTAAGTGCAGAAACAATAATTCGTCCAAATAGCCAGATCACGGATCTCTCTTGTCATGCGTCGATTTATCTTTACCCTTACCTGAAAAACATGAAAGGAAAAGGATGAGTATAAAAGTATACTCAGTAAGCGACCCACTACTGGGCCCACTCAGTGATCTGTTAGCCTTCCCATTGGGACACAAGTGCACAAGGGCATCGTACGCGTAGGCATAAGTATGGGCATAAGCCTGTCTCTTATACACATCTAGATGTGTATAAGAGACAGCACGTGGCTTGGACCCCACTGCTTCTATCATTTTTTCAGCTGAGCGCTACCGGCGCTTGGCATTATCGATGAGAACAAAAGCGGCACACTGCAACTTCTGCTCCTCTGGACACCTCATGTACTGAAAAATCCCCTCCACAGTGGACAACCACAACTCTGCATTTGTGGGGTCTTTTAGGGACCTGTTAAACATCGGGGGATCATATTTCTTGAAGTCTCATAGATATCCAGCCTCNGACACAAGTGCACAAGGGCATCGTACGTAGGCATAGGCATTGACATAAGGAGTGAACTCGAAGGCATGCTTTCATAAGTAGTGACCCTAGAGGGCACAATCATAAACATAAGTGGTGGTCCCAAAAGGACACTGTACATAAGCATAGGGTGTGGGCCCGAAGGCTCACAACATGCGATGTGCATAGCTCAATGGCAACATTAACAGTCATTGTAATCTTATGCAGACATAAGCATTCATCTAACATCATACATCATGCTAAGACTACATAACCGTTCACAATTCATCCATCCATATATAGACATATCAAGATATTTCATTCCAAATAGAACCAGTGGTAAGCATGCTTAAGTTCGAGGGCAAATTGTTAGTAAACCGCTTACCTTGGGTTTAGGCCCACGCAAAAGAAAACGAATAGCTGAAACTCCCTCCTAAATATGCAAAGGCTTGAGTCAAAGCCCCTGACACCAACCTCAAACACACAGTTCAATTTGTGGGGCAAATCCGCAAAATCTAAACAAATTAATTCAACAATCCATGTCTGAAAGGCAACATTCTTTTCTTGGAACTTTGCATTTTATATCTAGAAAATATCTTGTCTATATAAGATGCTTGAGATAATACTAATGTTTTGTTCTTTCAATTCTGAACTATTTGGATCCCAAGAAGATATTGTGCTTCTCCCAAATATTTTATTTGGAATTGCGTAGCCAGCCATCTCTTAACGTCAACTAGAAATTCTACTTCATTCCCAATGACTAGAATAACATCAACATACAACACCAGAAAAGTGACAGTTTTGTTAACGATTTTCTTGTAAACATAAGGTTCGTCAACGATTTTGTTTAAAACCATAAGATTTTATCGCAGTTTCAAATCTCATATTCTAGGATCTAGATGCTTGTTTCAACCCATAAATAGATCGATTAAAATTTGCAAACCTTTTGCTCTTGACCCTGTTCAATAAACCCTTATGGTTGAGACATATAGATACTCGCTTCAAGATAGCGATTCAAAAAGGCTGTCTTGACATCCATTTGCCATATTTCATAAGCATAAAATGTAGCTATGGACAAGAGTATTCTAATTTACTTTATCATGGCAACTGGAGAGAAGGTTTCTTCATAATCTACCCCCTCTCTTTGGGTAATCCCTTTTGTCACAAATCTTGCTTTGTAGGTTTGTAACTTAACCAACTTGGTCTCGTTTTTTCTTGTAGATTCATTTGTAACCGATGGGTTTTATCCTTTTAGGTTGATCTACAAGATCTCAGGTAGAATTGAAATACATAGATCCATTTCAAGGTCCATGACTTTAATCCATTGGTTTTTATCTACATCATTCATTGCTTGTTTGGAAGTCAATGGATCCTCTAAGCCATCATCTGGTATGATGACTTGAATTTCAGTTAAACCCATGTACCGATCAGGTTGTTGCACAACTCTCCCACTATGACGAGGCATTCTTAACTCTTGAGAATGATGTGAAATACCAGTATCATCAACAACTCTTGTTGATGGACCTGCTCTGTCAACAACTCTTGTTGATATATTTGTTGTTTCTCTTGACATTTCTTCTATTACTAGTTTATTGCGAGGTTGATGATTCTTCATGTGTTCTTCCTCCAGGAAGGTTGCATTTGTCAATACGAATACCTAGTCTTCCTGAGGATTATAAAAGAAACCACCTTTCGTTTCTTTTAGGTAGCCTACAAATAGGCAAACTTTTGAACGACATTCTAACTTTTTAGGATTTTTCACCAGCACATGTGCTTGACAACCCCAAATTCTGAAGTAATGTAAATTTCTTTTACGTCCTCTCCAGAGCTCATAAGGTGTTTCAGAAACACTTTTCGAGGAAACCATATTCAGAATATACACTACAGTCTTAACTGCATAACCCCAAAAAGAACTTGGTAACCGGGCATAACTCATCATGGAACGAGCCATGTCCAATAAGGTTTTGTTTCTCCTTTCTACCACACAATTTTGCTGAGGTGTGCTAGGGGCTGTGAGTTGAGACTGGATTCCATGTTCTATCAAATAGTTATGGAATTCCATGTCCATATATTCACCACCTCGATCTGATCGATGTGTTTTAAGATATTTACTTAATTGATTTTCAACCTGAGCCTTATATTCTTTGAACTTTTGAAATGTTTTAGCCTTTTGGTGTATTAGGTAAATAGGCCCATACCTAGAATAGTCATCGATAAAGCTAATGAAATAATTCATACCCTCCTCTAGCTC
Organism: Benincasa hispida; assembly: GCF_009727055.1. NCBI lineage: Eukaryota > Viridiplantae > Streptophyta > Magnoliopsida > Cucurbitales > Cucurbitaceae > Benincasa > Benincasa hispida. The sequence continues at coordinate 33,240,929 of NC_052349.1, read as the reverse complement.
TAACATTCATCGGACCACAAAGGTCAGAATGTACGATCTCTAAGGGTTCTTTGGCTCTAAGACCTTTTCCAGAAAAAAAATCTTTTAGTCATCTTACCCTTAGGATAGCATTCACATGGCAGTAGTAATGAACTGTCTTCTAACTTATTTAGATGTCCGTTCTTAACCAGTCTCTCAATCCTATTGAGATTTATGTGACCCAGTCTCAAGTGCCAAAGATAGAAATTTGGAAAGACTTTCCTTTTCTTATGAGTCTTAGCAGTTTTAAACATCTCTATGTTCAAAAGGACCTTTATCTCAGTTGGTTTTAACAAATATAAGTTATTTTCCAATTTTGCAGAACAAATATTGTTATTTCTTGAATTGATGAACACTTCATCATTTTCGAAAGAAACTCTATAATTTTGTTCTAGCAAACAAGAGACAGATATTAGATTCCTTTTCATAGAATGAATGTAATAAGCATTTTTAAGATAAATGTATCTATCTTCTAAAAATAACTTCATATCTCCCACTGCTTTAGTTGAAACAACCTCTCTGGTCCCTACCTTAAAGATTCTTTCACCTTTTGTCTTGTTTCTTGAGATAGAGTACAGACATGATTAGCGGCACCTGAATCAATTATCGAGGTCTTATTGTTTTCCATTAGACATGCTTCGATAACAAGTAAATCATATTCATCTTGTTTTTCGAAGTTTGCATTCTCATCTATATAGTTCAAAACATGAGATGAATTGGGAGATCGAGGAAAATCCTCTATTAAAACGCTTTTAGAACCATTAACCGCAAGTAATTTATATGTCGTTTCGATTTTACCGTTAACTAATTCGGAAGCAAGTATTCTAGAAGATTTCGACATGCTGAAAATTTTAAAAAAATTCTAATTAGCAAATTGCAACTAAATCCAAAATCAAATTTTTGGCAAAACAAGTAATAATGTGTCACACCCCCTCCTTAGCCTTAGCCCGCAAGACTTGGAAGGGAGCGTGAGGGTACACCAGTAGTATTCCAAGACAACATTTAAATTTAACATCTCCCCTTTATCTATTAAAGATTTCAACATGTTTATGACACTCTATCTAACTTTCATACACATAGTTCAATTTTCTATATTCTTTATTACATGATCTGATTTGTGCCCTGAGAATTTACCAAGTCTTGGTGTGTTGGTGGTTAGTAGACTACTTCCTGAACACTCTGTTTTGCTATTGGGGGGGGGGGATATAAGAAAAAATTTGGAAGAGTGTGAGCTACTAAGCCCAGTGAGTGGTGCTTTTAAAATAATGATCAACGCATAAAACTAAGTAAACACTCACCGTAAGCAAGTTTTCCACTAAAATCACCTTGAGAATACCTCCTTGAGAATTCCTCCACATCAATGGAAATTCCTCAATTAATACTTTTTATATCCATAAATAATGTCAAAATAGCCAAAATATCATTATATAATAAAAATACCAGCTTATCCTACTCCAATTTAGCCAAAATCCTAAAATTAGCCTCTTTAGAGGTTATTTGGACCATGGTAGGCAGCTGGGCATTAAGCAGTAGACAGGGTGGGTGTGTTGTGTCGCACAGGGGATTGATGCATTGGGCGTGCGTTGCGCTGGCCGTGATGCGTCGCACGGAGGGAGGTAGCTGCGCTGAGATAGCACGCCGGATGCGTCGAGCGAGGCGCGCGGACGGGCGGACGTAGCGCTGCAAGGCGTGCACGCAGGGTGTGGGTTGGCTGTGCGTCTGGCAGACTTCAATGTCTCACCAACGCAACCTTTGTTTCTTTTGATCTCCAATCAACTTAGCAGCCTAATAACTCAAACGTAACTCTCTAAATATGCTCTCAACACAAGATTTAGGTGATGGTATGAATAAATTCCTCTTGCCCAACCCCTCTATTTATAGCCATTCCAAACTCACCCCATGGTGACAACTTAACTCCCATTTGTCTCACTTTGGAGCTGTCTACACTTAGCCTACCCAGCCTAGCCTTGAGTTGTTCTCATTTCAGCTTTCTAGCCAAAATCTCCTTTTTTGCATGAAATCTCTTTCATACACCTCCTGCTTGGGGTGATAAAACTTCAATTGCATGAAATCTCCTTTGTCCACCTCCTACTAGAACTTTGTGTGATCCTCCTTTTGCCACCTAAATCACTTAAATACTTAACATATTTCTCTACTTAAATTGTTTAGGACTTAAGCTTGTATACCATTGGCATCTTCCCTTGAAGTTTTCCATCAATTAGCCTTACCTTTTATCCTTAATGCATAACAACTCACCTTTCCTTCATCAAAGTCCTACTTAGCCATCGCATGTGTCGGCCATCATCAACGCATAGGGTGGCCGCTCACCTTCGACGCATGGCTTGCTAGGTGTGCTTGCTTAGCCCTGTCTCTTATACACATCTAGATGTGTATAAGAGACAGGTGTGCTTGCTTAGCCTATTAATCATGAACGCACGGTGCTGACCATCGACACATGGGCATGTTGCCTAGGCGCTTGCGCGCTTGGCCGCATAAGCGCGCTCGGCCACATAGGCACTCTTGGCCGCGTGGGCGTGCCTCGCTGCATGGCCGTGCGCTTAGCATAGCGCATCAACGCATGGCTGCTTGACAGCGCTTCGACGCATATGATGGCTTGCCCGCTTGCTCGTTTGACGCATAGGCAGGGTGCTCGGTATACACCATTGATGCATGGGCTGCGCGCTTGACACACGGCCTGTGTGCTTGTCCTTGACGCATGGGCTGCGCGTCTAGCATGCTCACTTGGATGCATGCTTCCTGCCTGTGCCCGCATGGCTCATGTATGCCTTTGCGTTGGTTGTATGCAACCCTTAGCCATTTTTCAAATCTTCTTGCTTCTATCTTCCATGCATTCTTGCATGCAACATGTTTTAGGCCCTTCTTAGGCGTTTGGACTTTTGGTCACCTTTTTGGATAATTTTAATGTTTTCCACCCTTTGTTCCAATATTCTTACTTAGGATTTTTCTTCTTTATTTAACCTCTCACTTTAGATTTAGTGTTAGGGTCTTACATAATGTACCCATAACCATTATTTATTTGCAACGATACTATAGTGAGTTAGAATACATGCGACCGAGGGGCAGTCAGATACTCCTTTACTAAAGCAAACAATTTTGACCAAATACTATCTCTAGAATAACTCTTATTCCTATAGTCGTTTAGTTACCATTTTCGGTTTGAAATTACTAACACTTTAGTAATTTTGTAAGTGTAACCTTCCATTTTCAGACATCAGAGGTCGGCCCCAACTATGCTACCGTAATGGAGAGTCAAGGTTGGGAATGGACCTAAGAAATCCTATCCATTTCTGGAGTTTAAGTTGTTCCAAATCCTATGTTACAACCCCTGAGGGGATAACCGTTGTTATACGACTAGCAAGGGCCGCCTAAAGCAAACCAGCAAGCACAACATAGGAATCTCACGTTCTAAACTAACGGAAGAGACCGCAGGATATGTTGACACATATCCTTCACCCACTTACTATGAACTACTTCCCCTGTTTACCTTGTTCTTGACCACTACAAAACACTTTTCGAATGGAGAAATCGAGGTATAATCGACACGAAGCATTGTATGAATCTCACGGTGTGAATTTTGTAGGGATGTGGAAGTTGAAATCAAATGTATCATATACTTGATTTTTATATTTGAATGATTTCCTTTATTTACCGAAATCTGGATTTATGCAAATACTTTTTGAATGGAACAGTCGAGGTATAATCGATAGTTGCACTCTCCTCACTGTAGATATATTTGTTTCCACGCGATATAATCATAACTAGTAAGTCGACCCTTCACAGGTTGTTCGTAATACCGACTAGGTCAATGTGCTATTTTACCCTCGATATTATGTCTCATTCCTTAAGTTTCAGTTGATCCTCTAATGAACAATTGGTTTATGATCCAATCACTAAACCAGATCCTTCTCGAGCCAGTGAGAGGGTGGGGCCTCTTGTTCAAGACCTAGATTCGGTACTTAGAGAACAACCTTTCTCCTATCCCTAAATTGGGTAGGCATGAATTTCGTCTTGCACTCTATATCCCCAGCTATCTACCCAGTTTTACCCTTGAAATGGGAGGCTTATTGAGCCGGCGCTGTTGATCCAACCCTCACCTATGTAAATCTAAGGATAATCCCAAATAAACAGGAGTTTATAGTTATCTCAGGATTAAGATCAAGTTACCTAGATCATCTAAGCGAAATAGTTAGTCTTAAACAGTAAACAACGTTATAAAGTAAGAGTGACTTATTTCTTGGTCCGATCTTATGAAAACTCATTGCATAGGACGTCCACACTCCTTATGTCAATACATGAACAAATTTGGATCACTTCATTTGTAGTATCTTTCCAATTTGTAACAGTTACAGAGTATGCTGCATTCAATAGTGTTACTAGAATAAGGTACCAAACCTTAATCATGTACTATAGACCGTTTTGGTTATTTACTTGAACTTGATCCATCTTTATGTCTCTACATAAAGTTCAAGTATTCATGTAATATCCATGGATCTTAGTTTATTGGATTTAGACTCTATGAATGTAATTAATAGATTCAATACCTTTATTGAAAAAATGTCAAATAACATCTTTTATTGATAATAGAATATTTTGACTTTTACAAACTGCGAGTTTTAGGACATAAAACCCAACAAGCATTTGGAGGATAACTTATTTCATTCTGAACCTCGTCCCATCAAGTTTTGGGTAGATGATCCCTGGCGAAAAGTCATATAGTACTGGTGACGCATACTCACGCATTGGATGCGTACTATTGTTCGCCATTAGGATCAAATTTAGAGCAACATTTGCTAGCTGTTGAGTCAAGTTCTGATTCATCTGGTCATATGTCATCTATTATTGTTGTCTCTATTGTTATCGCCTTAACCTTCAATGGAGATTCAATATGTTTCTTCGTCTAAAGGGTCTTTCAATTTCAGGGTCGTATATAAGTTTAGGAGTACTCTCCTTACTCATAAAACATTCACAAGTTCAGGCTTAACTTGTAATACTCCTTTGATGAAAGTTTCTTCAAAAGATACAAAAGCCAAATGGTTAGCTTAATTGTTTGAATCCCCAACAATGACGCCAAAAAAAACTTGTTCGCCTCGTGATTTTGATTCTAAACATGCTTAAAATGATGGAGGAGAATGGTGATAAATGAATATGATGGATGGAGATGGTTGAAAGAGTGATTTCTTTCTAGGTAAAAGAATCAAGGGATGCATTGGTAGTGGATGCGTGCACACCTTGTGAATCCATACAAGTTCTCTCAAGTCAGACCCAAGTATAAATCTAATCCAATTTCTTAGTCAATCCAGGGTCCAACGCAGGGATTCTAGAATGCTTCTAACGCAGACCTTGTTTTTGGATCTAATATAGATTTTTTCTAATTAGCTTGAGAAATGTTGGTTATTTTCACTGAGCTAATGACACACATGCAAGAAGAAATAGGAGTTTAGAAGGAGAAAGGGATTTATGGATGAATTGTTCTAAGTGTAAATGGTATGCATTGATTTCCTGGTAAATTTAGCAAGCCTATGTGAGCGCAATGAAGATGAGATGAAGATGATACAGATGCTTGTTTACAATCTAAATGTATATGCTATGTGTTGGAAATTCTATTCTCTAGTTCATGCTAAGTTTAGCATCTCTCGATGCGAAAGCCACATGTAATCCTATCTCTAGGGTGCATACATTAGTCATAAAGAACAGACAAAAGACATGAGCAACTCTATCTCTAGACTTATTTCATGCCCTGACTTAATGCGTTCAATAGTTAAATTACTCTCTATGACCTAACTACTTAGTTACTTTAATCAACTTATTAGGGAGACTTAAACAAAAAATTTCATGCTCTCATTAAGTCAGATAATTTCATAAACACATAAAATTTTGAAGGTAAACAGATGGAGAAGTGATAAATGGTCAAATTTAAGATTGAATTAAAGATAACCAGTATTTATACAAACAATCTCAGCTTAATGAAATGAAATAGTGAATGGAAGTGAAGTGTGAAAAGTAGAAATCAAGCCAGAGAGTTCAATCTATTATCCTCTTTGGCTTGTTTTTTTATGCTTGCTAGAACCAACATGGTAGATGAGTTGAAAAAGATATCTCTCTCAAGTTTCTCTCCAACGACACCTCTTGATCAACGGTTAAATGGTATCTTCCTCCCTATTACTTGCTTGCAAACGACAAATGTTATCTACTGGTGTTGAAAAGAAAAGTTTCTAACTGGCTGGCTCTAAATTGTCTAACTCTGATTCTGAAGGTGGCTTCTCCTTATAGGCAAATCTCGACAATTTGGTGATTGGACATGCATTAAATTTCATACCTTGGAGTAGCTACCTGCCACTTCTGAAATGTTCAAACGCCGCTAGTCAGATGTCCATGTTTGCAAGTGGTGATTTGACAAGAAATGCACGAGCCAATATACCCTTCATGCGTCGAATATTCTCGAACGCATACCCCTTGCATTGACCTTGGCTGCAATACTTAGTAAATTTCTTTGATTCATGTGTTGAAATGCGTTAATGAAGTAGTTTTTTACTTAAAAAAGATATTTTTTTTATGAGTTTACTACATGAATGAAATTTCATGCGTTTTCTTTCATGATGAGTGCATTTATATCACTAAAGATCCTAATTATTCCAACTTTGAGAGAACAATAACTTGTATTTCTACAAGTTATCAATGCTCCTTGCTATTTGTGGTGCATTTGGTGCGCAAAGTTGGTAATAACTATTTTGTTTTTCTTTTCTCCTTTACTTTTTGTTTCACTATTCAACAAAACACTTACTTCCCAAATTTTTACTCATTTGAGATGTGAATTCAATAAATAAAAATAAAGAACAATGATTAGGTGTAGCCTAGGCTAAGATGCACCTAATCCCCTATATTTCCCCTTTCCCATACACACACAAAAAAAAAAAAAAAAAAAACATTTTTAATCAATTTTTTTAAAAAATAAAAAATTGCCACGTGACATTTTTTATTGGGTACAGGTTTGTGCAAATGCAATAGATGGGTGCAACCCGACTTCACCTAAGTATTATTCAGAAATAAATATCACGATTTTTTTTATGTAACTATTGTACTTGATGTAGATAAAATATTATTATTTATATAATTAACAATTCTACAACATACTTTAACGGTCATGGAATGTATGAGTTGAACATGATCAAGAAGGTTTTCATCTGTGGTCTATTTACATGTCCACAAAATAAATATAAACATGGCTAATAATGAGTCAATTTCATGCATATATATACAATATATATATATATATATATATATATTATTCATTAAGATGGTCAAGCTAATCAATCCGACCAAATAGACACAAATAATACCTCTTCCTAGAATGCGGTGAGACTGTCAAAAAGTTGTCGGTCTTCTAGATGTCTTAGGTTTATAAGGATGATCTGATCATCTTCGGATAATCCCTCGATGTCAAATTACTATAAAATACGACTATTAAATACCATAAAGTGATAATTTTAAACTTGTATTTAAAAACATTTTCACTTTGCCAGTTGGATTTTTTTTCTTCAAGTATATAGGATCGATCGAGTTGGTCGTTAGAATTAGTCGTTGGAGATGAACGAAGGAGTTGGTGGTTGAAGTTGTGTGCCTGAGGTAATCACCAAAGGTGGTTTTTCATCGAAGGTGGCCACCGAAGATAAACATCGGTGTTGGTCGTCAAAGGTAATTGCATTGGAGTTGATCATCGAAGACAGTTTTCATTGGAGTCTCAAGTTGGCCGTACAAATGTGATCATCAGAGTTGGTTGTTAGAGGGTGGTATGGTAGTTATTGACGGTATCCAATGAGTAGAATCATTGAAAAAGAGATAGTTGAAGTGAATTAAGGTGAGTGAGTAAAAATAAACTAGTTGGTTGGCGAATTGTTAATTTTAACAAACGTCAATCATTTCCTCGTGATCCTAAAGATGAAATCCAATATCTCCACTAATCTTTATGCTTATCAAATCCATTGCCAAGTTACCAACTACTTCCCCTTTTCACTTTCCACGAAGGACCATGAAAATGGATGAAGACGACGAAAAAATTCCACCTTTCCAGCCACCACTACCACCAAATACAAAAGAGAGAGACCAAAAAACCAGAAAAATGGTGGAAAATTCTTTCGACACTTCAAAGAACAACCACCGGATTTCTCTTTTCTAATACTTTTTTTTGGGAACACATCTCAATTTCAGTATACCCAGTAAAGAATTCGATGCAAAAAGGGGAAACGATGAAGATTTTCAGTAGCTTCCTTCTTTGTTTATTCTCTGTAATAACTGTAACTTCAGCAGCCACTCCAATCGTAAACCCCATCTGCCCAATGGACCTCAACTATGTCCTCAGAATCCCTTGGAATGCGACTGCTTGCCGGAACCCTTTCTTCCAGACCACTGCCAAATCCGCCATGAATGATACCTCCAAAATCCCTTGTTGTCAAACCCTTTTGTCCTTGTTTGGAATTGCTTTGGCCCAACACCTCAAAGAGACTTCTCTTTTCAACCTCCCAGACCTCGAAACCTCCAATTCCTGCCTTCGCGATTACCAATCGAAGCTCTCCTCGCTCTCCCTTCCCGGCGACCTTGTTACCCATTGCTTTAATCCTTTGCAATTTGTGATCTCTGCTAATGTCTGTGCTGGGATTCAAACGACTCGAGATTGGGTCTCGAAAGTTGGCCAGAACTCGCCGCTCGATTCTGGTTGTCGGTCGGAACTTGTTGGTCCTGGCTGTGATGCTTGTCTCGCTGCTGGTTTGAAAGTTCAAGCTATTTTGACTGGAATTGATGGTAATAAATCTCATTCTATGGATTGCTTTTACTTTGCTGTTCTTTATGCTGCTGGTATTGTGAATGAATCTGGCCCTGAAGGCGACAGTGCGTTAGATTGCATACTTAATTTGCCATTGAGTATTGAAAAGGATTCCAAAAGTAACCATTCTGCTCTAGTTTATGGCCTTACTGCTGCTGCTGTTGGAATTTTGGTCCTTTTTGTTCTGTTAGGAATAGGATTTTGGTTTTACAAATGGAAAAAATTGGCTGATAAGTCTAGTTTAGAGTTTGATGTTGAGCTGGATGAACAAGGGTCTAGGCCACATGCCAGGCCAAACACTGGATCAATTTGGTTCAAGATTCAGGAGCTTGAGAAAGCAACTGATAACTTTTCTTCAAAAAACTTCATCGGGAGAGGTGGGTTTGGTTTGGTTTACAAAGGGACATTACCTGATGGAAGTATGGTGGCAGTCAAGAAAGTAATTGAATCAGATTTTCAAGGCAATGCAGAGTTCTGCAATGAGGTTGAAATAATCAGTAATCTGAAGCACAGGAATCTTGTTCCACTTAGAGGTTGTTGTGTGATCGATGGGGATGGTGGTCATGATGAGGGAGCAAGTGAGCGATACCTTGTTTATGATTACATGCCAAATGGAAATCTTGATGACTATTTGTTCCCTATACTATTTGATCAAGTTGGAACTGTAAAAAAATCATTGACATGGCCTCAAAGGAAGAATATTATCTTGGATGTGGCAAAAGGCTTAGCTTATCTGCACTACGGAGTGAAACCTGCCATATATCACAGAGATATCAAGGCGACGAACATATTGCTAGATGCAGACATGAGAGCAAGAGTGGCAGATTTCGGGCTCGCCAAACAGAGCAGGGAAGGACAGTCTCATCTAACAACTCGAGTTGCAGGAACTCATGGGTATTTAGCACCTGAATACGCACTTTATGGACAACTAACAGAGAAGAGTGATGTTTATAGCTTTGGAGTAGTTGTTTTGGAGATCATGTGTGGGAGAAAAGCTCTTGATTTCTCTTTGTCGTCATCTCCGCGTGCATTCTTGATCACAGATTGGGCTTGGTCCTTGGTGAAAGCTGGAAAAATAGGAGAAACTTTAGATCCTGCTCTAATGAAAGATGGAGATTCTTCTAATTCAAATCCAAAAGCGATAATGGAGAGGTTCATTGCTGTTGGAATTTTATGTTCTCATGTGATGGTGGCTTTGAGGCCCACCATTATGGAAGCTCTGAAAATGTTGGAAGGTGACGTTGAAGTTCCCCAGATTTCTGATCGGCCAGTGCCTTATGGCCATCCTTCATTTGTTGGTGACGGCAGCAACTTCAGTATATCACCAACATTAAGCGGACTTGAATTGCATAACGGTGACATGCTCAGATGAACAAGAAGACCAATCACATTCAGTATCAAACTCAGAAGATATCTTGATTTTTTGGTTAGGCGAAAATGCTTCAAGAGTTTGTTATATCTCTTATGTAGCAACTCAAATGAAGGCTGCCATTCGCTGCCATTCGAGATTATCCAATGCAGTCTGGATGTCGTTTTCTGAGCCTGCGATGAAATGATATCTACTACAGAATGGGAGTCTTGGAGAGGGAGGTTTAACTGGAGAATCTGAGAAGTTGAAACTGGTGAGACCAAAAACCTCCAACCTCCATCATAATCAGTTAACCAAACATTTGATCATTGAGAGCTTTAGAATTGGAATTAATTAGGATTAGCAGATGCTTTGGAATTAAAATTTTCTCTTGTAATGTAAATTTTACTCGAGTCTGTAAAGATGTCATCAAGTATAGCTTTAGTTCTTATATCTCACTGATTTATAGCAAGTATAAAGATGTACATTTTTCTTGTCCATCTCTTTTTTCTTCTATAGAAACTTTTCTATCCTTTTTGTTGAACAAACAAATTTTTCATTTCACAAATAAATCAATGGCAGGAGAAACAGACTTTGGCATCCTTTTGCAATAGTAAAAGGAAATTTGAATGTGGAGTTCATCATGATATATAATTTCCCACTCACAATCCTGATGGGAGTATGCAGGTTTTCAATGAAACTGTGATGGAAATGTAACCGAGAAGCTTGCTGTAGTGTCTTCACTCTAAACAGCAACTGAATATCTCTTCAATATGTCGGTTGTTTTCTTAGTTTCGTCTGAGTAACAGGTGGTCTCTATAGTTTATAGAGGCAATAGAAGCAATTAGGGGGTGTATATTAGGGTGTGTTTGGTCCAAGGAGTTGAGAAGTAGGAGTTGCGAACTCCGCTCCTTGTGTGATTCAAAAGAGTTTGTGGATCCTACTACTGCCTTATCAATTCTTTACACTGTAGCTTCAAAGAGTTCATGACTCCCTAAACTTCATAATTCTTTAGAGTAGTCCCAAATACCTCTTGAGAGACGTTGAGATATCGAGAGGAGGGACCAAAAAGGTGTTGGGGGAGTTTAGGAGTTGGTGGAATTTTAATACTTGTTTTGATGTTGATCATTCGACCTTTTGTAATCATGACATTGACCTTATTCTTTAACATGGGAGTCTTTGTCGTAGTTGCTAGTGTTTGACTTTTAAAAGTTTGGGAACAACCATAATGGACGACCATTTTCAAGGGATGATTTGAGATCTTCTCAAATTTATGAACTGAAGCTCCTTTTTGCAACTCATATCTAATTATTGATTATTTATTCTTTTTTTATTCCTTTTTTTTAAAGGACAGACTTTACTTTTGAGTGAGCTGTTCTGAGTCCTTTGGAATTTCGTATGAATTGCCATTAATTTTGGTGCGCCAGCAAAGAATGAAGCTCCACCATCAAGGAAAGCAAAAAGAACTTTAAGACTTTCAACAATATGCACTATCAATTGGCATTTGCAAATGAGAAATTTGAGCAGTAGTTCTCATCTAATATAACTTGTAAACAACCAAAACCTTCCAAAGCCTCAATAACAATTATGGAATCAACCTAAATTTGGATTAAGATGTTGATCTAATATCTCAAAGGCAAGAAAACTTGTTCCTTGCCTGAGATCCAAATCATTCTGTAAAGCCTTTTTCCATGTAACCCAAAATATATAGAATTGCAAAATACAAGCACTTAGTTGTGTTTGACTTGACTTTGAAAGTGTAGACGTGTGTTGACTTGGAATAGCTTCTAGATTCATATAATGATCAGAAGAGGTACACTATTCAAGCACTTCTAACATAAATGAAGAATTTCCATAATTTCAGTCACATTTTGGTAATATGAAATATTGCTAGCAGCATAACAATAAGTTTCCTAATGGGAATAATGAGAAGAAAATTCTTCCTAAACTTCACTAAATTACAAAATCAGCTGTTACTATACATGTCTTTATCAAAATTGCCAACTTTTTTCAATAAGTTATTAATATTCAAAATATTAGAGAAGGTGGGGAAAACGGATAAAATAACTCTTCCATGAAATCTTCACTGCAATATCAGCCTACAGAGGCATGTGTCCATCTGGCTTCCAAGTTATTTCTAAGAAGGCTACCTTATGGTAGAAGTAGGAGATGTTGAATTGAGAAGCAGAATCCTCCCATTAGTCTAATTTAGTAGAACTTAAATGATCTCATTATAACTCTGCCTTTGATTCTACATCTTCATTAATAGGCTTCTTACTTGCAGGATTGTCGGCTTGATCTGGCAATAAAACAGGTGTTTGAGGGTTGACATCACCTAATATTTTAGCTGTGAATATTCTGGCCTCCAAATCAAGATCTGGCCATTCGGGAACAATTCTTCTAGCACCCTGATAAATGCAACTAATTTTAATAAATGGCAAAGATGAAAAAGCATACAATATAAACGTTATTATGCTTCTAAAGATAGAAAATGATATGAAGAAACAACAGTCGGACCTGAAGCTTCGGTTCTTTGGTCATGGGGTTGTTACAGAGATCAATGGTTTTCGCCTTGGATTTTGTGGCATTACCACACCACGACTCACACCAGAGCCATTCTTGTGGTAGAGAGAAAATGGGCACAGTGTGCTGAGCGTAGTTGGGAAGATCCTGAAAAGAACGCAGAATATAACTAGAAATAAATACCATGAACATTATCTCCATTTACCATATGGAAGTGCACCATAGAATGGGGACAAAATAAAATATCAGGTGATGTAAATTTTACTTGACAAACATTATCTCAATGCTAATGAAGTATCACTTGATATGCTATTACTAATGAGGCGATAAACGATGTAAAATTTACTTGCCTGATCCAAATTGGATAAACTATTTGGATCCTTGCTTAGAGATTCATAGAAAACTCTTAGATTATCTCCAGCTGCCGTTTCTCGGAATTTCTTTAAATCAACAACATATAATGCACTGTAGGAAACGGAAAGAAAAACATTAATGCATCATATTATTAGTTACTGCAAGGTATTTGATAATTTCCAGAGATAGGGGAAGTGGTGTTCAAAAACAGATGGAGATTTGACTTTTTACTTCGTTAAAGACTACATCCACAGACTTTTTACACATTCTTTTTCTGAAGAAACAGACTTTTTACAGTCAATTACGGAATTCTAGTTGACTCTACTGAACAACCAATGAAATATAGGAGACAATATAAGATTTCTTGATGGCATTTTTCTCGGAGGAATGAGAACTTTACGACCCATTATGAAGTTGGAATTTGAAATATCAGTGGAATTAATGAATGAGCATGCATCTCAATGGAGTTCAATCAATACATTACAGCAGTCTCTACCTTATATGGTATGGTTTCCCACGTAGGTGTTCTTTCCAGAAGCCCTGTCCATTAAAGGAAATAGTGAGGACAGGGTGATATTGAAAAATACTTATTGATAACAATTAACAGGGAAGGAGATTGATATGTACTTGTCTCCAAAACCTATATCCATCCATATCCTTATTATTGTCACAAAAGGGCGTATATGCTAGTGGTTTTCCCTTGATATCCATGTCATAGAGTTCCCCCATATCTGTCCGGACAATCTGATCAGCATCAACAAAAATGACCTGCAGGTAACAAACGAACAATTTCTTTTAGATGAGTAAATAAACATGCAACAGATGATCAAGTTATGAATAAGTTAAGCTAACATTTTGATATTCGTTTCTTTTTAAAAATAAGCTACGAGAAATCATGGAAGTTTGGAGCATAATGGACATGGTACCTTTTCCAACGAAAGAGGGAAGATAACATCAAGAAATAGAATCTTATATGCCCAAATAATCCTCTGTTTTTCTTTCTGCTTATGCAGCCACGTAGGCCATTTGTAAGTAATTAGTTCAAAATCAAAACCATATTCTTCAGCCATGAGTGGAATTACATCCTGCTTAAGTCACCAGAGAGCGCAGGTATTAGGTATCTAAACAAAATGTTCTTCAGAAAACAAAAACAAAAACCAAAACAAAAACAGAAAAAAAAAGAAAGAAAGAAAGAAAGGGAGCATGAGTGGCTATGTTAACCTTAAACTGAGGGGATAGATAATTCTTTATAAACCAGAATTTCACAGGCCGACGTGTATTCTTTAGGACACTCAAGATCATGATTTTGAGAAAGCGTTCATATCTGCCAAGAAATATCATTAGAAAGTGGACCATTTTACAGATTCATAGACTGCATAAAGTAATATCCATTGACAAAGTTCACTGCCAAAAAGAAATTATCTATATATATATATATATTTTTTTTTTAACAAGAAACAAGCCACTTCATTAAGATTATGAAAGCTGATACAAGTGAAAGAAAGGAAACAAATGATAAAGCAAAGCACTAAAACATAACATAACATGATCTATATTTTTTTAAAGATGATAATAATAGCTACCTCATATATTCATGCACATTACAAGCATCTATATGTTCAAATTGCATATTAATTTTAATTTGTCTCTGTGATTAGAAATTGTGGTGCAACGACTCGATTATTGCAAATTTCCATTGTTGATTTGTCCTGCTGAATTTTTCAGAACATCATTAACACAAAGCACTAGAAAGAAACTATTTGTTAGAACTCAAAGTGAATGGAGACAGACTAGGGGACCAGGTCAGGTCACTTAAAAATCATGGGTACTTCACTATGTTGGCGATATCCATAAGACACGTAAAAACCTTTACTATTATGTGAGATACTATTATAGTCACTCAACCAAGCTTGTATCAACTTGACTCTAAGAAACAAACAAACAAATCTTTAAGAAAGCTTGAAGCCAGCACTGGATAATGAATACGTATAAGTTCCTTTTGTGCTCGGCTCTTTTCTTCTGTATTGTCTGTTTATAATCTTTCAATGAACTTAAGGAAAGAAGGAAATCATTCTGCAATTCTATGTTATAATTATATCTTCTATCGATACTGGTCAATGTATATGAAGTTCAATGTTGGGTATAGACCACTACAGAAATGTAACTTGCACTACCGAAAGAAACTGATCATATAGTAACGTTACACTTACAGGTGTCCAGATGCAATGGAGAAAATGTTTATTGTCTTTCCATGGCGCCCTCCTTTTCCTTGCTCCTACAGAGAATGAGTAAAGATTAGAATTAAAGAACATCTAAAATAGGAGCATAAACAAGAATTTCCCCGCATACGGTGTTTTGTTGATTCTACCTGTTAAATGCATAGCTAGATCAAATAAAACACCAAGTATCATCTGAATCGTAGCCTTTTGGCCAAGTTATCCTCGAAACAGCAATCCATTGATATGATGAAATAGGATACAAAAGAAGCTCGTAATTATTGTTCTTTGCCTATGAGGAAAATCTGAACTCATTTGAGGAGCCAAATTTTGTTTATGTAAATTTTATTTGTAAGTGTAATCACCAAATGAGTAACTTTTATGTTTTAATGCTAAATCACTACTAAACCCAAAAACTTAGAGTTGAGACAGTAGGTGGTATATTTAACCATATTCTTCATATTCGTGCTACTAGTAGCTTGAAAAATAGCACGATGTCCAATGAATGATCATTACTATTATAAAATTGAAGAGTGGATTAATGAGGGAAACTAGAACTTGATGTTCACAACGGCCTTCTTGATTATAAAATTGAAGAGTGGATTTCATTCCAGTATTCAATTCAAAATTATGCATCGAATCAGCCATTTGATTTTCTTTTAAAGATGGGTTTTGGAAAGTTCAGGCCCTATTTTTATCTTTATTCTTCTAGATCTCCACATGTTTTACATCAGAGAATTTCCTCCCCAAGGCTATTTGCGGAAGAAAATAAAAAGATCTTCCAAGAAAAAAAAACCCATTGGATTTTTTAAAATGAGGCTAGAAGACCTGGAAGATGTTCAAAATTTGCTGGATTTTTTGGCATCATTGGTGGGATCTTTCAAAGTATTTTGTGATAATAGTTTCATTTTAATTAAATGCCAGTTGGCGTTTTCCTTTTCTTCACACAAACCTTTGGTAATATGGGTGGTAGCTATCCATCTTTGTACTAAATTTTCATGAATCAAATGTCATGTCGTATCTAAAAAATTAAATGAATGAAAGGCCAAATATCACCATTTAAAGTTAAGGAATTGGTCTGATGCAAAATACAATCAATCATATTTTTAGAACAAAATTTCCATAACAAGACTGCCATATGCTTTAGAACACCAGAGACTACAGTTCTTATAAATGTAATATTCACAATAATGAGATTAAATATAAGAGTAGAATCCAGGAGGGGAAAGATGAGAAGAGAACAATTTTTCATATGAAAACAAAATTTTGATTCAAGTGGATTGGCTTGGAGAAAAGGTTGTAACACTGCTAAACGACCATTAGAATAATTTACCGAATCAGAAATGTAAGAACTACAAACAGATCCGCCTGATTATCAATAATAATAATTTTTAAAAAGCCTACAAGGGGAAGATTAGGCATCCCTTCCAAGAAAGAGATATTCTATTGGCACTAAACAAAAAATAGATATAAAAAATAGAGAGGGATCCAAAAATAAAGGTTCATCTAAAACTTTACATCTAGGAAGCACACACACAGATATCAATACGATAGGGTACGACGATACGTCAATTTTTAAAAAAATTAAGATACAGATAAGTCGGTTATATATATATATATATATATATATATGATATTGTCCAATTAATTGTTATAATACTATTTTGAAGTTAAATTAAAGTAGATTTGAGAAGAGTGAAAAAATATTAAGATAAAATTTAAAAACCCAATGGCATCGTAACTGGCGCCAACGAGGCCAAATGATGGTTTGAAGATAGGTGTAGGGCTGACAGCAGAGAGAAGTAGAAAATGAAGATTGAAGAATGAATTTGAAGATAAAGGGAGAGGGGGCTGTGAATCGTGATTCAGATAGTGAGAGAAGAACGAAGATTTAAATGCCTTTAGGGTTTTTTCCTTATACTTCTTTCTGCATTTTTGTTTTTTATTTCCAATTTTTTTTGTTTGGGACTGCCAAATTTAAGTAGACTTTTAAATAAAATGGGTTGTAGCCTTGTAGGTTGGGCTTTTAAGTGGATGGTATTAAATATGAAAAAAAAAAAAAAAAAAGACCCAAAGTATCCACTTCACGTTTCTGTAAGGGGTTACTGTATCTGAAAATTTGAAAAAAAGAAATCAAATACTTCAAATCACGTCTTAAACACGTATCTAGACGTATCGATATCAGATATTTATATGATACAGATTCTTTACACAATTAGAAGTATTTGTGCTTCTTAGTTCTACATCAATAGCTCCAAGGGTATTATTAAAATGTATGGCCAAAGTCTGAATCATAATTTACATCAATACAAGAAGATGGCAAAGAGATAAGTTGAGAACTCACCACAGACGTGCTTTTAGTCTTTTTTGATTGATCATTGCTTCCAATTAAACCAGAGGCCCATTTCAAAAAATTAGAGTTCCAATTATTATGCCCTTCCTGCAAAAAAGAATAATAATAATAATAAGTTAATTAATTAAAGAGAAAAAGAGCCACAATTCCACCAACGAATCTATCATGCACCAGAAATGTAATTCACCAACATTGGAATAAAAAAGGTTAAATAAGATATAGTTTTTAAGCTTGTGTCTAATAGTTTCTTGAACGTAGAAATTATCTACCAAATCCTTGAACATTCAATTTTGTGTCTAATAGGTCTATGAAAAATTCAAATTTCTAAAAAGACTAATTAATCTGAATTTTATATCTAAAAGAACCCTAAATTTTTTTCAATTTTGCATCTCGTGGGTCAATAAATTAAAAATAAAAAATAAAAAAAAAAATCCGAAATAAGTTAAAGATCTATCGACATAAAATTGAAAATTCAAAGATTTATTGGCCACAAATTTGAAATTTGAAGAGACCTATTACCCACTTTTTAAAGTTTAGGGACCTATTGAATACAAAATCGAAATTTGAAATTTGAAATTTTTTTTTTTTTGGGTGAAAAATAAATATGAAAGTTCAATGATCTACTAGATACTCTTTAAAGTTTAACAAAAAAAAATAGACACACACCTAAATGTCAAGGACTAAACTTGTAAATTAACTGATAAAAGACGAGATTAATTCTTAATAATGATCACCCACTTTCTTATTCCCCAGCAAGTCATCACCACCATCAGGAACCAACAACTTTTCGTGCTCTTTTCCCTTTTTCTTCTCTACCTCCATGTGAACAACTTTACCCCGCAGATCATCAATAATGATACGTTTTGACAATGTTTTCTCCCGACTTTTACCCCCACCTTGCTTCAGAAGATAAAGTTCAGAACTTCTACCAGGAGCAAGTTGCAGGTACCAAACTCCAGGAGAAACTTTCATTTGCCAATAACCCAGATTTGCCATTACAAGAGTATCAACCAAATGTGGTGTGCTCTTTGTACCAAGAATTAACTGGAGTCCTCGGGGAGGTTCTTGATTATTCTCTGAACAATGGCCTGAAAATGAAGTAGTACATGTCGCAATACAGTCACTGAACCTTGTTTTTTAAGATTTCGTTACATCTATGTTCCACCTTATATGTAAATATGATGCACTGCTTACCAGTAAGAACAAGAGCTTCAAGTTCAAACACCGCTTGCAACGTCCTTGTGTCCCCAATATTCTCGAGTAAAATATTGTCCAGATCATGACTGAAATTTGCAACGTGATGCAAGAAACATACGAAGTTGAAATCAAACGGGATATGGTATTGTTCAAAGAAAACAAACCATTCGAACTTATATGATTACAAATCGAGAATATATGGTTAGTGGATAAACATACACAGCAATAACAGGCTCAACAAGCCATGGCTCTGGAACATCAAGATTCATCGTTAACGTCTTGGACAATGGCATATTTGCAAAGAATGCTTTAGGCCCATTTATGGTTGCATCCGTACTGCTGAAATCATCCTGAAATTGTCATGAACAACTCAGACACCATTTATGGGGAAAAACTTAATTTCATATAAACCAAAGGCCTTCATGAATAATTACCAGTGAAGGCAGAACATAGCGGTAGTAATTCTTCAGAGGTAGATCAACAAGCGAACTCTGCCATGGAGAAGACATGACAAGGTTAATTCCTCAAGAAATTAATAATTATCAAAGAATTATCATTTGAATTTGATAGAATAGGCACGCTCGACACCCTTGGGATGTTAATGTACAAGGTTTAGAACATCTTACCATTGGATTTAATATGATCCTCATGCTAGGTTGTATGTATTTTGACAGAACACGAAGAATTGATGATAGCTTCTGGCCAGATGGACTTAGTGGATCAATAACAGCATCAATATGGATGCTAGAACTTTCATAATCTACTACAACGGCACTGTATAAAGTAAAAATAAAGAGAAGGGTGAGGGAGGCCAAAGAATTGGAATTTTGAAGTGTACCGCACGGCCACTGATGACAATTTTTTTTTCTTAATGAAACGGAAACTAGACTTTTCATTGAAGTAATGAAATGAGTCTAATACTCAAATTAGAAGAAAGTTAATCACAATGCTGAGATTTTCAATAAATTTTGATATATCATTACAAGGATTACTATTCTGTATTAATACTGATGAAGTTCAAAGGAAAGAATAATTTATACATTAAGATTGAAATCTTTACCTATATTCTGCATTCAAAACCTCAAAGCGTGCACTTTCGAAACTTCGCTCCCGCTGAGCCATTGAGGATGAAACAAACATAATAACATCACTGAGGAAGTTGCTGCAGTAGTGTGGGATATCATGAACAGTTAATACAAATCAAACGGGTAAACACTAAATACTACAAGTACTAAAAATATGACCAATGAATTGCATGTGGAATAATATGAAATCCTAAATGTTGCTGGGCTTTTTTTTTTTGGGTTCTTTTTCTTATATGAAGCAAACCACTTTCAGTGAAAAAAAAAATGAAAGAATAACAGGACATACAAAAAACTAAGCCCACAAAAAAGGACCCCACTAAAAAAAGATGGAACCAATCAAGCAAAACAATGCCTATAGGATAGTTACAAAAATACTTTGGAGTCAAAGCATAGAGAGAAATATGGAAACTAATAAGGGTAGGGCACAAACATTGCTAGACTCTCTATCCAACCCTTTAAACACTCACAGAAAGGCGGATGGAAACGCTCCAAACAATCCCCAAAGATTCCATATGATAGCATACACATCTGCCAAACATAAGGAACAAAACTTCTCACGGAAAGGCAGATGGAGGAGGAACTCCCTGATCACATCTCTGGTGCCCATATGATGGGCAAGCATCAAACCAAACGTTTGGAAGAACAAGTTCCAAATGGAAGGCACAAACTTGCATGTCCAAAGAATGTGATTTAGGTCTTCCTGTGCCTTCCGATAGAAAATACAATAAAATGGGCCCACTAACAACGCATCCTCCTCGAGAGTGGATCCCAAGTGTCGCACGTCCTGTAAAGCTTATCAAATAAAGAATCTCGCCTTCTTAGGAATCTTAATTCTCTAGAGGACAGAGAAAACAAACTCGCCAGACGGAGAGGGATCACCTAGAGAGTTAGGATCTCAGACAGACAAATTCCTTCCCCCCACACCTAGGGGGACAAAGAGCAAAGAGGCTTATTTATTTTATACCCTTGTATATACTTCCATTTTTCCAGTGAAAGCTCATTTTCTTACAACAAAATATATGTGCATGTGTATAGATATATGTGTATGTATGTATATGTATATGTGTGTATGTACATACGTGTGTGTGCATTGATATATGTGCATGTATATACATGTGTGTGTGTATAAATGTGTGTATGTATAAATAAAATAATAATAATATAAGGCCTTGTTTGATGATGACTCAATTTTATTTTTAAGTTTTTGAAAACCATGTTGGTCTCCTCACATTTTTTTACTAGAGTTTCCAAAATTTCCAAAATGAAAATTTTATAGTATTTCTAGTTTTCAAAACTTGACTTAAATTTTGAGAGCATTTTTTGAAAGTAGATAAAAAAAATTTTAAAAAATTAAAAAAGGAAAAAAACACTATTAGGTGGAATTAGTAGTGTTTATAAGCTCAAATTTTGAAAATCGGATGGGGCTTACATTAAATGTGTAAAGTACAAAAGATAAGGAACGAAACAGAGTTAACTATGTCAAAATCACTCGAGGATAGTTAAAAATTGTACTACTTTTGATCAACGAACAGTTATTTATTATTTCCATACATGCATTTTATGATATCTCTAGCAGTAGTTTAAACTTTCAATATTGCCTTATCCACTTAATACCTCGTAATTTCTCCATTTATTAAGCACAAAAAGAATAAAAAATGAAAAGAAACTTAAAGAACTTTTTTTTTTTTTTTTTGCTTCCTTTAGGGGGAAAACCAAGCTGTGAAATACTTGGGGGAAACATATATACAAAAAATAATATAAATATATTCCTAACTGAGGATGCAATGATTAAAAATCAAGATAATAAAGAGTGTTACGTTATAAAATAGTTATGTGGGGAAAAATGGAAACAAGGGGACAAATTAGATGGTACATCCATTATTTCCTACCACAGGCCATCCTCTAAGAAAGGTGAGCTAGTAGGAGCCATGCTAGCATTCCCATGTTAATTTCTCTCCATGGCAGATATCACGAAAATAAAAGAGCAAAGAGATTGAAGGTAGATAGCCATTGAGGTTTGAGGAAAGGAAAAACAAGTTTCAATCAAGTTTAAACAAATTCAATAAAAGAGAAATAAGATCACCACCACCACCCCCCCACAAAAAAATAAATAAATAAATAAATAAAAGAACCAAAAAAGTACTTAAACCTGTAAAAAACAAAGGCATATTATTTCATGGCTCTTTTTTTTACAATAAATACATAAATAAGGGGCAAGCACTGAGGAAGTGGGGAAGTAAACCTTGTTAATCTGTCAGGATCAAAGTCATCCCATTTCACTTCTTCAATAATTTCCACAATATGTTTTATTCTCCGCTTAAACTCTACTGCTTCCAGTAGATGTAAGTCGTGACTCAAAAATGAGCTCTCATCAGTAACAGGTGTAACCTATGAGTGAATGAAATGTAAATTAAAAATGTTCTACAATATGAAGCCATATATTTCTGGAAAATCATAGTCAAATTTACAAAACTTAAAACCAAAGGTGAAAAGGACTCACTCTTCCATTGGTGATAACTGCATTAACAATAGATTCAAGGCCAAGCTGCCCCGACAAAAGATGTTCCACCTGAAAACCATTATGCATGCAAAATATAACATAATACTATAGAGCAGAGTGAAGATTTTGAGATGGAGCAAATAAGTTGATAGGAAATACATAGATTAAACACACAAGGTAAGCACGGACATGGATACAGGACACTAGTCACATTACACGAACACAGCGACACACCAATTTCTAAAAATGAAACATACGGACACATACATATTGGGGACACTTTTTTAGGTAGAATTAAAAAAAAAAAACAAAATACTTTTTTTTTTACTAATTATTAAAAGTAATTATAAAAAATGTGTGTTAAAAAAAGAGGCTAAAATATAGAGAGTACCCTTAAACTTTGTAGTTTGAGTAAAAAATACCTAACTTTTGAAGTTTCAGAATTGCCCTTAAACCTTCGAAAGGAGTTCAAAAATACCTTTACCGTATTTGATGGTAACTGTTAGTTTTTTTTTTTTTTTCAGAAATACTCTAAACTTTCAAAAGTTTCAAAAATACCCTCAAATTTAAAAAAACAAAAAATAAAATCAAAATCCAAAAACAAAAAACAAAAAACAAAAAACAAAAAATACTCTTACTCTTAGTATATAAACAAAAATTGTCGATACCTTATCTAAAAAATATCCTTGAACTTTCAAAAGTTTCATTAATACTCTTAGCCTTTAAAAAAATAAAAAATTAAAATGCTCCTATCGCTAGTATAGTGATCAATTTCTTTTAAATTTTCTTGAGTTCAAAACAAATCAATTTCAAAAAAAATTATATAAATATCAATTGGAAAAACTACCCTTTTGGTCCCTGAGTTTTTAAGAATGTGTGCATTTAGCCCTTCATGTTTCAAATTGGCCATTTTAGTCCCCAAGTTTTTAAGAATAGGTTTAAAAGGTACCTCTACTAAAGACTTCACTAAATTGAAACAAAAAAAAAATGACTAGATAGGTGACAAGGCTTGATGACTAAGAAAATTTTATATTTTAATATTTCTCTCTCCTCTCTCCCTCTCCTCCTCCCTCTCTCTCTCGTTCTCTCTCCTCTCCTCCCCTCTCTTCTCTCTTAATCATGAGAGAGAGAGTGGGAAAGAAAAACCTCTCTTTTCATCCTAATAATTGGCTCTATGGGAGTGTTAATGAAAAAAAAAAAAACCCTCAACATCCTCACATTTTTCATTGAGCCTATCAAAACCATCCAACAAGCCCCCAAATAAATCCCAATTAAAACCCCTAGATTCACCCTTCTATTTAACAATCCAAAGTCAATTAAAACCCCCTAAACTCCTCCCCTCTTTGGTTCAATTCTTCATCTGTCTTCTTTGAAAACTTATTTTCTTCTAATTCCTTTGCTTCATACTTTACACTTTCCGATCTCTTCCCCATCATTTTCTTGCTCTCCTTTGATACAATTCTTTTGGCTTTCTTTAGCTTCCTCCACAAATAAGTTATTGCCAATGGAGAATCGAATAGTCGACATTAAATCACAATTTCCAATTTCTCATCTGGGGTTTCTTTCTTTTCATCAAAATACTAACAATGAAGAGCTTTGAAAAATAAGCTAACTTTGGGTTTGGTGATGAGTAATCTTCATAAAGATGTAAACTTTTGTGTTGGGAGAGAGACAACACCTAAACAACAACAATGACAAAGATGAGATTGTTGGAAATAAAAAACCAGAAAATGGTGTTGTTGAAGAGAGATAAAAAAGAGAGGGTCTCTAATGTGGTAGGATTAGAGTAAATTAGGATATCTTCATTAAATCCTCAATTGGTTAGGATTAGGATTAGTTTTCTTGATTGATTAGGATTATAATTAGTTCCTTTGGTTTATTAGGTTAGGATTAGTTTCTTTAATTAATTAGGATTAGGAATAGTTTGCTTTCCAATTCCTTATAAATAGAGAGATTATCTTCTTGTATGGGCAACTTTTGATTCATAATATAGACTTTGATTTTATTATCGGAGATTTCTCTCCTTTTATCTCTTAGGCTACATCAATTTGGTATTAGAGCAACCGTCTGGGCCAAAGTTGACTGCCGCCGTTGGAAGACCGGGAAACTCTTGGCAACGTCGATCGCAAGAGGGAGCTTTGTGAGCTATACTCGTTGTTGAACAGTCCACATCTATATAGGGGGAACCCTTCAAATTATAGGAAAGAAAGAAGATACTGATTTTTTTTTCAAGATTTTGCAAGAATGGACTATTACCGATCAAGGAAAACGCTAAAGAAAAAGTATAGAAGCTGATATAGGCAAGAAGGTCAAATTTACTCCCAAAAGCAGTGTTGGGATTCTGACTCAAGTGATTCAGAAGAAGAATTCCGATATAATAACTTTGCTCGTGCTCAATTTTCTCAAAGAACCTATCATTACCCACATTTGAAATTTGATTATAGTAATTCTAGCGATTTCAATGAAGATTCTAATGTTGTTTGGAACTGAATAACACGGCGACATTATCAATAAAGAGCAAGATGATCCAATCAAACTGGTTTCTCAAGAAATCGACATAAGAATTGGGAGTTAGATGATTCAGAAAATGATTCAGAGTGTGAAAGAAATTATTATGACCAACATCAAAGAACACCAATAAATCATTCCAACACCAATACGGAGGCCGAAACATTTTCAAGAAAACATAAATATTCAAATACAAGCATCTATCAAGAAGACTTTCAGAAGGGAATGGATGAAATTTGGGGTCTTTTGAAAAAAATTCAAGAAAGGCATAATTATAATCTTCAAGATTTTTCAAGAAATCATCCAGAATTACATTTACTCACTCAAGAAGAACAAGAACTCATCCAAATGGGCTGTGAAATTGTGCAAAAAACAAATAGAGTAGAAAAAATTTAAAAAAATAAATAATTGAAGATGAGTTGAATAAGGCAAGTAGAAAGATCGAAGAGGAGCTTGCGTTGGAAGAAGAAAAAATCAATGGAACTAACACAGAGTTTGCTCAATTCGAACCATATGATGAGGAACAATTAATCGATGAAATCAACGATGAAGTTGTTGAAGAAGATGAAGCCACTGCAAAGAATGTGTCTATTTGGTTAAATCAATTAACCGAGGCACACAACCAACTACAACTACCTCCACCACGAGAGAATAAAGCAAAAATTAGTCTTGGCCACCAAGAAGGACAACAAGAGAATCAACAACACCAATGGTATACAAGAAATGTCCAAGATCTACCAAGAATCATTCAAGAACAACCAAGATCAAGGTTATATTTGAGGAAATATTGGGAGTATGTGAATTCTTCAAGTGTGGATGAAAATGATACTCATGGGCAACCTAATTTGAAGATAATTGAAAATCATTTTCCTCGATTCTTTGAAAAGTCTGTATACATTTTAGCAACAAAGGATTTTTTGAACAACTTAATTCTTGGGTTCATTGTTGATAGTATTGGTGGAAATAATTTTCCCTTTCAAGAATCAAATATCCAATATATTGACGTGGGTCGTGAAAATTGGTTGTTATTGATGCCTGGTGTTCATAGATGTGTCCGTTTGAGTGTCTTACTTTTTTATTTTTACCTTCATTTTCGTTTTAAAACTTGAGCACAGGTTTTTTTTTAAGGAGGGATAGAATGATGTGGTAAGATTATAGTAAGTTAGGATATCTTGGTTAAATCCTTAATTGGTTAGGATTAGGATTAGTTTTCTTAATTGATTAGGATTATGATTAGTTCCCTTAATTTATTAGGATTGGGATTAGGATTAGGTTCTTTAATTAATTAGGATTAGGATTAGTTTGCTTTTCAATTCTCTATAAATAGAGAGATTATCTTCTTGTATGGACAACTTTTTGATTCATAATAAAGAATTTGATTTTATTATTAGAGATTTCTCTCTTTTTATTTCTTAGGCTACATCAGTCTTTTTTCTCTCTCCCACGATTAAGAGAGAACAAAAGGAGGGGAGGAGAGGGAGAGACTAGAGTGGAGAGGGTGAGATTTGAACTCGTGCGCTCATGGTTATTAAATATAAAATTTTCCAAGTCATCAAGCCGCATCACCCATCTAGTCAAGTTTTTTGTTTAAATTTATTGGAGTTTTAATAGAGGGACCTTTTAAACATATTCTTAAAAACTTGGGGACTAAAATGGCCAATCTGGAATATGAGGGACTAAATGCACACATTCTTAAAAACCAGGGACTAAAAGGGTAATTTTCCCATATCAATTTTTTCAATATAGATACTCTCATTTTTCTCCCATTTGTGCAATTCTTGCAACAATTTTTTCAACAACAAAATACAAACCAAAACTTCAAAGTTAAAGCATAAAATCCCACAAAATTCTAAAATCAAGATCTCCCCTTAAAGCTTACAATTTAACACACACCCAACTACAAACGTACTATCTTGTAACAACATTCAAGGGGAGTTAAGAGGTTATTGAAGAAGAGAGGAGAAAAAAGAGGGAAAGTAGAGAAGTATCAGGTCATAGATTGAAATGGGAGACGGAAAAGAAATAGGAGAGGGAGGTTTTGGAGTGTAGATAAACAATAAGAGGATTTTAAACTATTTTTTGAAAGGTAAAGGTACTAAAGCACCTTTTGAAAGTTTAAAGGTATTTTTGCAATGAGGTATTACAGTTTCGGTTCGTATACTTATAGTAAGGGTATAACTTTTTTAAAAAAGTTTTAAGGATATTTTTTTAACTTTTGAAAGGTTTGGAGTACTTTTTAAAAAAAAAAACACTATTGATTTTCATCCAAAACTAACAGTAAGGATATTTTTTTTTTAACTCTTTTTTGAAAGATTAAGGGTCTTTTTGAAACTTATGAAAGTTCAGAAAAATTTTTAACACAAAGAAAATACAAAGTTCAAAGACATTTTTTATAATTTAGCCAAAAGAACAATTATCATAGAAAATTTGTGAATGAAGATTCAAATGATGCATAAAACCCTAGTCATATGGATATATGTGGTGTTTTGAACTTGAAAAGTCTGCCTTGTGGAGAAATGTGATTAAAAGCAAGTACGGGGAGGATTTTGTAAGGGAAGGGCTTGCTTATAAAAAAATGAAAAGGTTTCCTTGGTCCTTGGAAGGACATAGCCAAAGCTTTCTCCTTTTTCTAGAATAATTGTAGTTTTAAAGTGGGCCGTTGTGAGGGTATGCTGCTTTGGGATGATAAATGGCTGATCAGCCTTTGAAGATCCTCTTCCCCAATATTTTCACAATATCAAAGGCCAAGACTATTAGTGTTAAAGATATGTGGTCTAGTAACGGGTGGGACTTGAGGCTGAGAGGAGGGCTTTTTGACAAAGACGACTCCCAAGCTTGAGTATCTCCTAACATTTGTGTGATGTGGTGCAAAAGTGATGTCTATCATCCACCTGCTTTTTCATTGTGACTTCTCTGCTGATATGTGGAATTTCTTTAGACAATTTTTGGCCTTCAGAGTTGTAAGCCGAGTTCCCTCCGATTGTGACTGGTTGGTTCAGAGTGTTTTGGAACTGTGTTGCTAGGGCTATCCAATGGCTCCTTTGGAAAGAGAGAATGTGCAGGTCTTCCTAGATCAGTCGTTTCTTCCCTCTTTTTTTTTTGTTCAGTTTATGGCGTAGTTGTAGTGGTCAACGCAAGTCATTTTGTAACTACACTTTAGACATCATTCACTTAGAGTGGAAGGTCTGTTATTAATCTTGTTTCTTATAAAGATAAAAATAAAATTTTAATTAAAAAGAGAAAAATGAAAAAAAAAAAGAAAAAGAAGGGAAAAAAAATCCTTCCTTTACAAAAGGAGAAGCCCGATCCCCTTCGGAAGCTTTTGCATTTTAATAATATTCTTTTTTTTAAAAGGAAATAAGACTTTTCATTGAATTACATTAAATTAATGAAAAGAGACTGATGCTCAAAATATAAAGAAACGAAACAAAACAAAACTTGCCAAGTACACTCGGGATAATAATATAATATAGCGAACAAAACAAAATAACTAAGCTGGTAAAATAAATGCATTCCAGTTTAAGCATAAGTCTTGAACAGAATAGTCTCCAAGAGGTTTGAAAAGAGAACACAAAGATGAAGCTTAAACTCAGGCAGCTTCACAACCATCAAACCAAGGTAAAGGCTTGTCTTGAAAAATACGTTGGTTACTTTCAAACCAAATTTCAGAGAGAATAGCTTTCACTGCATTAGACCATAAAATCTGGGACTGAGGCTTCAGGGAAGGACCAACCAGAATCTAAATAACATTATTCTTGAACACATCACAGACCACCCACTGAAGTTTAAACACCGAGAACAACTTCCACCTACATGCCTTGGAAAAAGGGCACTCAAAGAAAAGATGTTCAAGCCCTTCTTTATCCCGCCAAACAAAGAGGACAAATTGAGAGAGACAAACAGTGAGATGGAAGCTTCTTTTGAAGAGTATAAGAACAGTTGAGCACACCAAAAATCATAACCCAAATAATGATGTTAACTCGTCTAGAGTATTTAGATTTCCACAAGATTTTATAGAGACGTTTGTCCATTGGAGAAAAGGCAGCCAAATGCTTATAAGAGGTTAACAGAAAACAGTCCTGAAGACTCCAACCTCCAACTACGTGAATCAGGAAGTCAACCACTCTTTGTCCTCTAATGAACCCAATAAATGCTGAAAATCCACCCCTTCATCATCCTTCAATAACCCTCTAAAAGAGATATACTAGAAAGATTAACTGCATCTCATTGGTCTAAGACCAAACCATTGGGATTGGAAGCAACTCTAAAGAGGCATGGAAAATGTGAACCTAAAGTAGAATAATCTAGCCAAGAATCATGCCAAAAAGAAATCCTGCTGCCCAAGTTCAAACAAAGCAAGAGATTCTACTTTCCGTTTGAATAATATCCCATTAAAAACCCACAAAAATACTTGCTTATTAAAAGGTTTCTCATTTTTTATTTTTTGGATAAGAGACTATTTCATTGATTGAATGAAATACAAAGATGTACAAAAGGAACCCTGATGAAGAGTTAGATTCTTGGAGTAATCTTGGAGAAAGAGTTTTATTCAAAAGTTATGAAAAATGATAACAAGCTCCCTTTAAATAGGCCCAAGAGGAAAGGGCTTGGTCACACCTAACTACTTAATTAATTAACTAATCCTAAACCCCTTTAAGTAGACCCAAAGGGGAAGGGTAGTTTCACACGTAATAAAAAACTAATAAAATGAAACTAATCAAGACAAATGATAAAAAAATACAATCAACTAAACAATTGGAAATTTTCCAAAATATCCCTACATCAGGCCCTATCAAAGGAAGTACAAAAGATGTTTAAAATTTGAAATGAGAAAGGAGAGAGAAACCATGGCTCTCAATCGCTTGTGTATCTTAACACTGAAAGAAAACGTTGAATAAAGCATATTCTAAAACATCCCTAGAAGATTTGGCTTTTTCTTGAAATAATCTTGCAAAGACCTTCCACAAAATCGCCGAAACAATATTTTCCCAAATATGTTCTTTGTTGGGCTTGAAAACATGACCAATAAGCATCAAATTGCGAGAGTCATTGTGGGGACCATGAACCATTGAAAGGCTTCAATCAATTCCGATCAAATATCTGCTATAAAGGGGCAGTTGAGAAAGCGTTTTAGGTTGTTTTAGGTTATTTTAAGATCCCATTTGAGGAGATGTTTTAGGTTGTTCCTGTTTCCAGACCAGAGGAAGTTATGGAAGAGCTTCTCAATGTTTTAGGGTTCTCACTTAAAAATTTAAAAAAAAAAAATGTAACCCCAATGCTTTCAATAGATTTCTGTACATATAGCATGATTAATTCTAAATATTAGTCATTTATCTTAGTTATTTCTTTTGATTTTCTTTCCTTTTCTAATGAGTTCCCTTAGTTCAAATTCCTTTCTCTTATAACTATCCATTATTGGATCTTTTTCATATATGATAATAAAAAATCTCTCTCCATAAATAACACCTTTCCTTCCCCCACAATTATACTTTCCCTCCCTCCCTTCTTTTCCTCCACAACCCTCTTTTATTTGATCTTCCCTTCAACGAACTTCACCCCTGCTTTACCACAGAATGCCTTTGACCAACCAATGTCATTGCTGACTGCCTTTGACCAACCAACACGGTTGCCGACAGCCTTTCTCAAACACAGTCGCAGATTACTTGATAGGTTTGAGTTTTAAATGTATCTATGTGCGTCTATGCGTGTCTATCACGTGTCTATCACGTGTCCAATTTTTTTTTAACAAAAAGGAAATCTAAAAAAAAGGAATGTATTTTCACATAGACAAATGTTTGGAGCTGTATCCAAAACGTGTCAAACATGAACACTTTTATAAGAAAAACAGAACAGGGAGCACTTATTTAGAAAAGTAGTTTATTTTATCAAAAAGCTCTGACTGCAAAAGTTCTGTTTTATTTTATTTTGAGAGAGAAAGAGAGAAGTATCAATTTGAGTCAGTAACATTTTTTTAAAGAAGAAACTCTGATTCAGGAAATAACCGCACAATTTACCAAAAGTTGGTATACCCGATTCAAATACGTTTTTATTTCTGAGTTTGATTCAAGAACATTCTTTTAAGAAGAAAACATTGATGCACCAACTAACCACACACTTAAACAAAAATTGCTATATCTGGCTCAAATACTTTCTTCATTTGATTTAGGAACATTCTTTTAAGAAAAAAACTTTGATTAAGGAACTAACCACACAATTTAACAAAAAGTAGTGTACCTGGCTGAAATACTTTCTCAGTTCATCAAAGAAGGAGTCAGAGAGAGCTATTCTGTATGCATTAGGTGGTAACTCATTAGCTTCAGCAAGCTCACAGGCTTTCTCAATAAACTCTTGAAGGCTATCAACTGCTACTGAAGATTCAGGGATGAACTTTTGACTATATATAGAGCACAGCTGATCTAGAAAATCTAATACTTTCTTTTTGTGGCTGCAAGAATAGGCAAAAAGAAAAATAATTAGTGTTAGACAGCTAACATAAGCATATGCACTGCATAGCCCCAGACACCACCCCAGGAAAAGGAAAAGTGAACCATCACAACAGAAAATTGAACAAACCTGTGCAATGATGCACTAATCTCAAACACCTTCGCTAGAAGTAAACTGGATTCACTGGTATGGTTGCTAGTAGTAAAAAGGAACCCGACACGAGCGCTTTTAGATCCACTCATCTACATCCCAATATTAAAATTTTAATAAAGAGTAAATTTTTCAATTGATAACATCTGTGACAATAAACTAAAGTTCAAGAAAATTCATCACGCAGGTAACAAATGCAATAACCAGATAGTGTAGGCCTTCTTTCAGCAACTTTATTCCTTTCTTTGAAGCAGCATCAATGACCAAGAGATGGGTCACAGGTTTCAAATCGTCCATAGCTGGTAAATAGAAATGGAATCTCATGAATTGGTGTTCTCAAAGTTAAACACTCTAAAATTTAGGGTATGCTTTGTTTATAAGAAACAAGATTTGTCGATAGAAAAAGGAGAACATAATTCTTACTTCCAGGAGAATGCAAATAGTTGAAGTCATTCAATAAAGACTCCCCTCCATGAGTGGATGCAAACATAGAAACAATACGTGGTTTCCCCTCAGCAACAATCTACGTAACAATTGGACATAATGATGCAATAAGATCAATGAAATAGATAAAACACACAAGCTACTTTTTTCCTTTTTTTTTGGAAAAAAAAAACAATCTTGTTGATGTATCAAATTGCATAAAAGCTTCTCGATCAATCAGCACAAAAAAAAGATCCAACAATCATACAGCATTTTGTCGATAGCTAACCTGTGGATTATATCGACTAAGGCCACTTTCTGATAAGAATTTTTCAAGCACGTCAGTGCGAGAAGATATATGTCCATAATAAACTTGTTCCTGTATCCGAGGAAGCTCTTCGTTCATGGCATTTATCAGAGACTCCTGATCAACATAGATTCCAAAACATTATGTACAGAGGAGAGGTAAGAGTTAGCAAATCAAGCCAAAGAGTATTCACTTGTAATCAAATCATATCATCTAGAAGCAAATAAAGTTAACCAACTTGCAGAAAGTGATGGTTATGGACTTGGTATGAGATGATCATAAAATGTTCGACAAACACTAAAAGAACTGAAAGAAAACAGCAATGCCCAATAAAACAATACCAACCTTGTATGGTCAAAATATTTGATCTACAAGGTAAAATATAGTAAAAGTTTAAAAATTACCTCGCTAGAATCAAATACAAGTCCATTCATCAAGAGGGAACACTCCGATTTAGATAAGCCAAGAGAAAAAGTAAATATGGAGCTTTCCTCAGCCAGAACTTTGAAGGTTTGCTCCTTCTCCAGCTTTAGTAGCACGTCTTGAGGAGGAGATTTTGACTTCGATCTATGAAAACAGAAAGAAGTTCATTATTCTTTATTATTGGTAATAAATAGATTGACATTAGTAACCATAAGAAAAAAATACAATACGTAATATTAACTTTAACATCCATTAATATTCAACATATTCAGGGAACTTACAGAAGTGTTTCCACAAAAGCTCCTTCAACATGATGTATTTCAGGAGCATCATCAGCTAAACCATCTGCTTCAAGCCGTAATTTGTTTACCTAATTTAATTCAGTATGTTCAGCAAAATAACCTGTCTGAAGCCTTCAAAGCAGTATGTAATCCAGTATAGCGAAAATGTACCAAAGCATTGGAAGTCAAGCTACAATAACTAGTCTCCCACGTTTATTAGCAAGGAACTTATATGAATCAAAGACAAATATATATAACAATCTACAAGGATATGTATAAAAAAAAATTTAAAAAAAGGAAGAAAGAAAGAAAAAGAGAAAGAAGAAGAAAAAGAAGAAGCCCAGAAGTCCACAACTAGCTACAGGAATGGCTATAATCCAAAAGAATTACATCAAGCTAAGCAGTACAAAAAGTCCGACTAAAAGAAGCCATAAAGATGCATTAAACCATACCACTTCCCAGACTTTCTCCAACAACTTCTCCAACTCTCCAGAAATTCCACTGTGCCTCTTGAGCCACACCTCCCCATAAAAATGTACAAAAACAAGCTTGCCACAAGCATAATGGCCCCCTTTGGAAAGTGTAACTTGAGAGAAACCAGAGGGTATTCAAAGAGAAGAGTTCAAGCAATCATTTCAAATAAAGCGAGCTTCTTTGATAGAGAGAAATCTCATACGAAGGGCCAAGGAAAAAATTTTAGGAATCTTTCTGCAAGGCAAGTATCCTATATCACCTCTCCAATCATGGAGCCAAAAAAAATTGTTATCCCCCTATCTAAGAATGGACAGTGCTATGGTGGAACAATTGAGAGAGTTTTGACATGTCTCAAGTGTTAGGTTTGAGAATTTGAAAGGGTTTTGAAATTTGTATACATGTACTCCTCACGTTAATAAATCTACATTTATTGAGGATTCTACTGGCCGAATGAACTTCATACTGATGAATCTACATTTAGAAATTGAAATTCTAGCCTGACTAAAGACTTCTAAGGTATAACTTAGAAGTGAGTATATAATGAAACAAGCTGGTCCAGGCCAGAGAATCGGACAAATTTCTGAAGAAAGCAAAGTAGCAATTAGTCCGACTTCAGACTTCCTAGAGATGAAAGGTCTAACCAAGAAATGTAACTTTCCCCTCGCAAATGGCCCTTGAAAGAAGGTACTGCAATGCATTGACTAAACTTTTAGATAAAAGTAAACATATCATTAGGTACAACAAAAGAATGAATCCCCCCCCCCCCCCCCCCCCCCCCCCCCAAGTTGAGTGTATAATTAGCTGATTAAGAAGATGCTAACCAACAAGACGGAACAATGTGAAGAAAGGTGCAGAACATACATTACTCAAAAACTGAAAGGCCGTCTGAATTCCTTGGTTCTCCTTTAAATAAATGAACAGCTGTATCATCTGCAAAAACAGACATTCATCATAATACGGAGTATCCTTTCAAGTTCTTCAAACCAACAAAGTACTAAATTGTTAATAGTTGGACAGTGTGATTATTGATTAGGAGAAATCTAGAAATATTGTTGATATTGTAAATCATGGATATAAATTGGGAACCAGTAAAAGATAGAATAAAACAAAAATAAGTTACCAAACTGGACGTATCTGACTCGGATTTAGCTAACCCATCATCATTGCTTTCAGTATGCTTGATAAATTTGGAAGAGAACAGTAATACCCCAAATCTAATAGGAAAATTGTTCTCGTAAAATGACAGGATCGTGTCAATTGTCTGCATGTTTGGATTTTATTATTAAAGAGAAGTAAATGATTAGCAGCAACATCTTTGTAAAGAAGGAAATGGTTCAGGAAAAACAAAGACCTGTAGACCGCAAACTGTTCCAGGATCAAGAACATAAATGGCATGAAACAGGTTTTTGCGGATGTAACGAAGTTGTCCAGGGAAGACTGGCATCAAAATCTACAGGAATTAAAATCTGTACTTAGAGAATGAAAAATGAAATAAAACTAACCGACCACCAAAGCATTGAAAATGAAAATGTGATACATTACTAAATTACCTCATTGATGTTGCTCCTCCATCGCTTATACATAGCATCTTCTTCCAAGTTGTTGAGGAAATGCACATGAGAAGAACGAAAGTCCACACGGAGCAAGTCGGAATCAGCTGGGGGTAGACTTGACAGAAGTTTCCGAATAGTTTGATGAGGAATCTGATTGTCGGCAACATCAATTCTTTAGCAAACAAAATGGGACTTCAACTAAATTAAAACACTTTTAACCTTAGGTGTTTCAACGCTTAAAAATTGAGTAATGAAAACATAAGTATAAATAATCCATCTTCAATCAGGAAATTAAAAGATAAAAAATTCATTGGTATTTGGATAATGAATTAGTACAATAACACTGGGATATCAACATTGGTATTTAGATAATGCATTAGCTATATCTTTGATTAGAATAGGATCTTTTCATTCGATAAAAAGAAAAAAATAGTGAACTAACTCTTGATATTTATCAATAAATGATGATGGATAAAGGATTGAAAGTGCACATCACAAGATTCTTTCTTTCTCTCTCCTTCTATTTCTTCTTCTTCTCCTTCTTTTTTTTTTTTTCTTTTTTCTTTTTTTCTTTCCCTTTTTTCTTCTTTTTTTTTTTTTTTTTTTTTTGCCTTCTTTGACAACAGGAATGGAAAATAGCACTCAAAACTCTTCAAATCAGACCCTTCCTCAAACACTCACCCACCTTTCAAGTTTATGCCACATATCTTTTTACAAATGTAGGGGAAAAAAGTTGTGGAGTTACCAAAAGGGTGTCCAACTAGTCATCAAAACAGTGAAAATTACATGAAAGAGAGACTTTGGATGACTTCCAAGAAAAAATTTGAGAAATTTGCAATCTACACCTTCAAACTTTAAGAGTTATATCAATTTAAACTCTGAATTTTGGTACGAATATTAGTTAACACCCTTCTTCAGACTTAGTTTGAAAAATATTATGCAAAACATATAATTGTTACAATTGAACTTCTAAATTATTACAAGTGAATCAATTTAGACCCTTTCGTAAAATTATAAATAAAAATCGTCCATACATCTAATTCTAATACATGTATAGAGTTCTTCAAATGTT
Source organism: Benincasa hispida (assembly GCF_009727055.1). Lineage (NCBI taxonomy): Eukaryota > Viridiplantae > Streptophyta > Magnoliopsida > Cucurbitales > Cucurbitaceae > Benincasa > Benincasa hispida. Next base: position 33,204,861 of record NC_052349.1, on the reverse strand, counting down.
GGATTGATCAAATGAATGATTAGAATTGATGCATAGACAATTTCAAAAAAAATATTAATTGAGAGTCTTAATTGTTGTTAATGAAAGTTCAGGAGTTTGAATGATAAAATTATAAGTCACACGATATTCATCCAAGCAGAATGAATGAAGGGTGTAAATTTATGCACTTATGAAAGATACAATTATTAGTTCCGAGTTTAAATTGATACAACCCCAAGAGGTGTGAATTGATATTTTTCCCCAAAAAAAAAAAAAATTAACCTTCTCTGAACCTTCAAAGAGGAATTGGAGTGAGCATATCACATAAATGAAACAAAAAGGAGCAAGAAGAGAACTCAGCCAAATGATACGTTTGATGATCATATTATAGTGTCTTTCAATTGGAGTGGAGCCAGAAATTTTCATGAAGGTTAATTTTAGTTTCTAACTTTTATATTTATAATTTTTCAATCCTAAAAATTGATTGAGAGAGATATTAAAGCAAAAGCTTCAAAATCTAAAATCTCTCTAAAATTTCTTTAGGGCAGATTCTTCACTCCTGTTCTGTATTTCCGAGGAAGTCAAATTCCTTGATCTTGCTCTGTAATCCATTTTATTTCTAATTATATATCTATTCTCTAATAAAATATACAGAGAACATTAAGTTTTCATCGTTTAAATGCTGAAATATGATTCCTTGTAATCACAAAGAGAATAAAATTCTTTACCTTCAGTTTTGTAAATTGATCTGCCAACCATAGGTCCTGATGGATCATGTCAATCAACCTATAAAAGAGTGGCAGCAGAGTTAAGAGATCCCACCAGCGTAAGCTAAAAACAATGAAAAAATCTCATTCTCGTTTCAAAAAAAAAAAAAAAAAAAAAAACTAAAAAATTGGTGAACAATGGATGGAACCTAACTAATGATCACAACAGGATAGGATGACAGTATCTCTGTGTAAAATGTAAACAGTATTCCCTACTAAACAGATACATGTATGTGCATGATCCACTAAATTTAAAATAATGAGCGATCGTTAACCCTATTCAAATTGTAAGAATCTGGAACTACAGATAACCAAAAATGTCATTGCATAGTCTAGAATGTTTACAAGTGAAAGAAAGAGAAATATCAAGGGGAGCATAAGCATTACAGATAGAGGTCAACATCTTCAATATTGATTAAAGCACCATTGAGAGCCATTAAGGACTTGCCAGGTGGAATCATGCGTTGATTAGCAGTGATTTCATCTTTAACTGAATCGTTGAGCTGCGAGACAATCAACATAAAAACCAGTAATATTGATGGCACAGATATTTGACGCCATAAGGTTAATTCATGCAGGGGTACCTTATAGAGCATTTACCTTCATGCGAGATAATGAAGAAACAATGCTAGGAAAGTTTTGACTTATTTCCTGCATTGACTGCAAAGGATCAGAGGCCTGCACTATTCTCTGTGCAGTTTGATGTCCCAAATCTACCAAAAGAAAGCAATTAATTAGGCTTTGAAACACGGACACCAAGAGGGTATCAAATAGTAAACTTCAAAGTTCAATTACCCTTTAGTTCCCACACATTAAGCGTGTCTGAAACAGTTGATGACAGTAGATAATCCCTAAAAGCCATGATCTCAGATGTTAACTCTGGTTTCCGTTCCTACATTGAGCATATAGATCTTTTCAACCTTAGTTGCATAAGCCATAAGGTCTACCTGGCTAAAATGAACCACAGGTAGTCTAACAACACTACTAGATTAACTTATGTGGAAGCAGATTTAAGATGTACTGTTTTGTTTTTCTTTCTATTTCTGCTTTTTCTGGACAAGTAACTTCATATTTAAGAGATGATATACACGCTTTTATTATGAGAGAAGAACAGTAAACTACAAAAAAGAAAAGGAAAAAAAAAGCCCGCAGCAGCTACTGCTCCTACGGCCAAAGAACAGACCAAATAGTCCCCGTGAAAATACATTCCAGGAGGTATCATGGGGCATAATTTTTTCTTCCAACGAACTGCACTGGTACATTTCCTTTCCCCTTTTTTTTCTTTTTTCTTTTTTTTCCCCTTATAAGAAACTTGATAAATAACTTCATAAAAATGGGAAAACCAAGGGCAATGGAAATTATGTATTAAGATTCTATATTAAGTTGTTCCAAGTCTACATAGTGAAGGAAGACACTAAAGCTACAATTGTTCCATAAATCTTATTGGCAACTAAATAAGATAGCAAACAAAATAGTAATTTAGCAAATCAATAAATATCTAAGCAATTAGATATTTAAGAAATAAAATAATATATTTTAAAGAAGGAAAAATCTAGAAAGATGGAGAAATAAAAATTATAAATAACATAATTAAATAAATAGTAAATAAAATTGTAATAAATAATAATAATAATAAAACAAAAATATAATATCATGCATATGTCAGCAAGTAAAAGGTAAATAAAATAAATAATACAATTTATACATATACATATGTCGGTTAAAATAATAATAATAAATAAATAAATAACAAGAGGAGAGAGAGTCGGTTGTGCCTCCTATAAATAGGAGACTAGAGAATCCACTAAGGCATGGAACAAAATTGAGGAACTTTTTTGGCATCTCCAATAGACATGCTCTCCCATTTTCTCTTGTTTTAATAACTTTCTTTAATTTTAAGAACTCAGTTAATAAATAGGAATATAGCCTTAGTAGTTAATTTAATATATTTTCTCCCACTTTCTCTTGCTTTTACTTATGAAATTGAAATAATTTAACAACAATCTTTAATTTTAATAACTCAGTTGATATATATATATATATATGTGTGTGTGTGTGTGTGTATATATATGTATATATATAATTAGTAATTAATCTTTGAGCAAGCTTCCTCCTTATTCATTGGTTATTGTTTATTTGACAAAAATGTAAGTTGATACTTCAATACTAACGAATGTTTTATAAGACTTCAATAATCTACCTATGTTTTTAGGTTATTTGTAACCTAGACCAAATCAATAATATTAAAATAATAAAACACCATAAGCTACATACATTAAATTAATCCAAAACAAAGTATGAAGTTTCACTACTACTATTATATACTACTATTACTATTACTATTATTATTATTGTTGTTGTTATTATTATTATTATTATTATTATTACTCCTCTTACTACACCTACTATTATTACTAATACTATGTTAAATATTCTATCACTATACTAATAATACTATTGTTACTATTATTTCTATTATTACTATTACTATTGGTATTAATAATGCTCTTTATTATTATTATTACTACTACTTCTACTCCAACTACTATTACCGTTACTAACACCAATATCACAATTATTACTTTTATATTATACTACTATTAATAATAATATTAATATTAATAATTCTATTATTATTACTATCATTAATTATAATAATAATAGTATTAACAATATTATTATTATTACTATTATTATATTATCATCATCATCATTATTAAAGAATAAATTGTAATTTACTAATTCCCTCCAGACTTAATAATCATAATTCATTAAGTTCCTTAATCCAATAGTCTTAAAACTAGTTTTAATCATAAGTGTTCTTTGTGGAATCTATAGGATCAAACCATAAGGAATAAATAGGATCGCAATCAAGGTAAGTAGCTTATCTCACACTCTCTTTAAGTGTTTTATGGTAGCGTGCCTTTGATATGTTTGTATTATTGTGTTGTTATTGTTACATTGTATTACATGTTTAAAACACGTTTCTCTACAAGGGATCCCATGCATTATGTTTGTTCATGATTATGTTAAGATCAAGTTTTAATTGGATATAGGTTATGCTTCCAGGGCTAGCAGGACATGTATGATTGCACCTATCTAGACCCAATCTTACGTTATGTTTATGTTAAGGCTAGCAGGGTATGTATAGTCGCACCCCTCTATTCCAATCTTATGTTTAAGTTAATAGGTTGATGTTGGATGCGACTCCAACCCTACTGACTGCATGACCTGCTAATCATTAGATGGGTTAGTTTCCGCTTAAGTCCACATCTTCCTATTAGGACAGAGGAACTTATGTTGGAAGCGTATCCGATTACCTCATGTTATGATAAATTTATATTTTTGGTCCCATCATATGTTTTCATGACATGTTGCATGTGATTGTGCAGTCACTACCTTAAGTGAGAGCTACTTACTGGATATAGTATATACTCATCCTATTTTACAGACTTTGTAGGTAAGAATACAATATAGGTGGCATGATTGGACGTCGCTCAAGGGGTCAACCATCAAACTTACTGTTTTGGGCATATATGCATTTTGTTCCATTCGCTAACGTTTTATGGATCCCGGTGTTTTGTAAAAGGAACCTTTTAAGTTTTTACTACTTAATAAAAGTTTAAATGTGTTCCTTTAAAAAAAATTTACCAAAACTTATCTCATGATAGAAAAGTCTAGGTATGTATGTCGTAATGGTCAGACCTTGATATGTAGGGGTCAGATCATTACAAAATTGGAGGGAAGTTGCCTAATGGTTTAGTGGGAATGATGGAGGAAAATTTTAAGGTTAGTGGTAGAAATTAGCCTATTAGTGGTTAGGTTTTATTTTTCATATAAATGATTGTAATATTTCCACTTCAATAAACACATAACTCAAATGAAGCACTTGATCCTCTTTGCAATATTTTTCTCTTGTTTCTATCTTTCATTCTCTTCGTTTCTTATTTTTCATTACATGGTATCAGGGCATTCAAGTTTTTTGTTGTGTTTAGAATTTAAATATTCGATAAAGATGAACAGTGGAAACAATATTCGTGTAGACAAGCTTGCCGATGATAATTATTGCTATTGGAGGCTATGTATGGAAGCCTTTCTATAAGGACAAGAATTTTGGGATCTTGTTTCCAGTGATGATTCAATTCTAGAAGATACTCTGGAGAATGTTAAGGCACAGGAAAAGTGGAAGGTAAATGTGGCAAAGCTTTATTTGCTTTGTGAAGTTCTAATAGAAATGAGTATATTGAGCATGTTCATGATGAGAATTCTCTAAAGATAGTGTGAAGACATTGGTTGTTCCTGCAAAAAAGCACAACGAGATTGCAGTATTTGGAAAACGAACTTGCTAGAACAACTCAAGGTGATTTTTCAGTTTCAGAATTTTTTTTCTGAAAATTAAGACTTTGCGTTTTGATACTTTAGATTTGGACAAAGAGGAACCTATTAGTGATGGTTGTTTGTATTGTTATCTTATTTGTAGACAATTTATGCTGTTTATTTCTTCAATACAAAGTTGGGTAAATCAACCTTTCATCGTTAAGTTGGAAAATTTGCTCTTAGATCAAGAAGCATTGATGAAACAAATGCTTGATAATAACAAGTAGCCTCATTCTGAAGTCTTCGGGAGATGCAAAGAAGTCCAGCCTCATTTCGAAGTGGAAGCCAATTTTTATGCAAAAGGCAATGGAAAGATTAATTATTCTTCCAAGCATTCTTCAAATGACAACAAGGATTTCAAGATTGAAAGGCAATCCAAGGGAAATTTGAAGGGATGATTTAGGTGCGACAAGCCGGGGCACATCAAAAGTGATTGTCGGATGTTTTGCATACTAATGTTTCTATAGATTAAAATACAAATTGGATCGCTCTTGGATTGCAGCAGCACAAAGGAGGTTTAGAGAAATGGTTTCGCTCGAGCTTCAAAAATGGCTTGCTGCTGGTGTTCTCAAGTGTGGTAGAGACTAGGTCTGCCTAGATCCTAATGAAGTCAATGAAATCTCTATGGCCTATTCTCAGCAAAACATTAGGAAGTTGGTGAAAGATGAGTTCATTGTCAGGAAGCCAACAAAGATTCACTCTCATTCCCATGCTTGTCGAATGAAGGAGGCTAAGAGGAAAGGATGTCACTTCGGATACGGTAAGCGTAAGGGTACCAGAGAAGCTAGATTGCCCACCAAGATTCTCTAGATGAGGAGGATGTGTGTTCTGAGGAGATTACTCCACAAGTATAGGGAGTCCAAGAAGATTGACAAACATATGTACCATGACATGTACATGAAGGTGAAGGGTAATGTTTTCAAGAACAAACGTGTGCTAATGGAGACCATCCACAAATCAAATGCTGAGAAGGCAAGAGAGATGACAACATCATATCAATTTAAGTCAAAGAGAGCAAAGAACAAGGCTAGCAAGGAAAGAAAGGAACGGTTGACCTAGGAGAAAAGCCAATTGCCGCTGCTGCCTCAATTGTTGCATCTAAAGCCACTCAGGTATCCAAAAAAGAAAAGAAGTGAACTTCTGATCGTTCGTAGATCCTCGTTACTATACTGGTTTTGACCACTTTTGTCGTTTTTCTTGTCTTGGACAATTTTTCTTGTTATCGAAATCCCAGACAATACAGATTGGATTGTTGGTTCTGATTGTTCTCATCATGCAACTGGAAATATTTCTCTTCTCTTTATTGTATGTACTCACCAAAGAGGAAGAGTAATTATGATGAATGATAATTTCTTACATCCTGTTATTGAAGAAGAGCAAGTTAATGTTGAGAATGGTTCATCATGTGTTAGTGGTGTCTCTTGAAGATGTTTATCATGTTCTAGATTTAAAGAAGGATTTGGTTTCAATTTCTGAGATTGCTGACTCTAGGAGGTACGTTCATTTGGCCCAAATGTTGGAAAATTATTTTTTTTATTAAGAAATTTGAAGGTGATGTTTTGCCCGCTGGGAAGGGAAAAGATTTCCTCTATGTTTTGTCTACAAGTGATGCATATGTTGAAAAGACAGGTCATAATAACGATGCAACACTTTGGCACATGTAGGTCACCAGTTGTAAAGAATTTCTATGAAGAAGCTTCTAGATGGTTTCCCTCTCTTTAGACAAATACACTATGATGTGATTTATCCTGGTTGTCAATTTGGTAAGTCACATCGTCTTCCAGTTCCAAATTCAAATAATAGATCTATTGGTCTAATGTCATTACTTCATTCCGAAGTGATGGAACCAACTAGAACACCTAACTATTGTGGTTATAGTTATGTTATGGCCATTGTGAACATTTTTTCTCGGTTCACTGGGATGTATATTTTGGAAGTTAAAAAAAAGTGAGACTGTCCCCAAGTTTATCCAATTCATGGAGCAAGTGGAGAAGGAATTTATGTTGCCAATAAAGTGTCTTTGAACAGATAATGAGAGAGAATATATGTCTGATCAGTTTTAGAGTTACTGCAAAGAGCATGACATTCAACGCCAAATGACGTATCCTGACACTCTATATCAAAATGGAGTTGCTAATCATAAATTAGAATATCTTACTTCCATGAGCTTGTCTTAGCTACATGAAAAGAACCTTCCAAAGGAGCTTTAGGCAACAACTATTTAGTCAATTTATCACATCATAGATCACTTACCTCCATGAGCAAAGGCAGTGAGGTACTAATCATCAGAAACCCAATGAAAAGATGGAGATGTATGGATCCAAAGATGAGAAGTTTTTATTTCTCATGATGTGGTATTTCACGAAGTTTCGTCATGTCAAATAGATGCAAGTTCAAAAAAAGATGTAGTTGACTTGTCGGCTTTTTTTACTGATGACGCATCAAATGAAAAAGGAATTAATATAAGTCCTGAAGAAAATTTTGAGGTATATGAAGACACAGAGATTGTTATTCGTAGGTCTCCTAGACCGAGAACACGACCCAGTTATTTATTTGACTATGAGGTACTAAAAAATAACCAGTTGTTTTTAATGGGTGATTTTTGTGAAGATGAATCCTAGTCCTTTCATGAAGTTAGAGGAGCTTTTGAATGAGAAGGAGCAATTCAGAATTACACTTGGTGTTTTTTTTATTCAAATGGAAACAAACCTTTTCATTGAATTAATGAAATGAGACTAATGCTCAAGAAACAAAATAGGAATCATAATAACAGACTAATCAACATATGAAATTCAAGCGCAGTGCAAGAACTTAGCAAGAAAAACTTACTAAATTGCTAACTAATTGATAGAAGAACAAATAAATACATTCCAATTTAAGCTAATATCTTGAATAGAATAGTCTGCAAAGAGTTTGGAAAGAGAGCACCATGAAGAAGCTTTGACAAGAACAATCTCATAACAGTCAAACCAAGGAAATGACTTGTCTTGAAAAATGCATTGATTTCGTTCTAACCAAATTTTTGAAAGATAGCTTTAACAAAAATAACCCACGACCGATGAAAATGAGCTTTTAAGGGCAGGCCTACTAAGAGTTGAATCACATTTTGCTTGTAGTCATTGCACAAAATCCAATGGAGATTAAACAGTTAGTATAACTGTCTCCAAAATTCTTTAAGAGAATTGACAATCAAAGAAGATATGCTGGCAATCATCACTATCCAAAGTGAGTGATTTGGCAGCTTTCTTTGAACAATTGAGTGTTCCTAAAAACATAACCCAAATGATGTTAACACTCCTTGGACAACTTGATTCCATAAAGCTTTGTGTAGCTTATTATTTGTGGGAGAGGACAAAGCCACATGTCTAAACAAAGACTTAACAGACATCAAACCTGAAGCTTCCTGAACCCATTTCTAGAGTCATGCCTTTCTACTACTCTTTGGCCTTCTTTTTATCCTCCGTGCAATATTTTTCTCTTATTTCCATCTTTCATTCTTTTTGTTTGTTATTTTTCATTACGAAGTTATAACTGCAAAAGAATTCCTGGCATTGTAACACCACCAAGGGAGGTAAGCTATGCACGGTTACAAAAACAATCAAAAGAAATAGGCACCTGGTACGTTCAATATTTCAGTTTGAAAGAAAGCTAAAATCCTTGATACTATGGAATCCATAAGAAGTTAGATGAGAATAGCTCCAAGAGGCATTTATAAATATTATAATAAGAACACTAAAAGCTAGATCTTGTATGGATGTTCATGAACCAGCTCGCATGTGCTCTTAATCCCAATCTTATGAGAGCTACTCTCTTCGAGATATAAACTTAAATTGGGCTGCCTTTATCTTTGCTTAATAGGTTTTTTTTTAGAACTCAAGGACACAGATGTACAACCTATAGAACAGATCAGATATGTACAACCTATAGAACATATCCAGTTCAAGTAAGGTCGTTATCTTTGCTTAATAGGTTCTTGCTGTGACTTTTTTTATCATTTTATTCAGATTGTTTTTTGTTCTAATTATTTTTATATTGTTACCATTTTTCCTTATTTCACTCCCTTTTAGGAATTTAACGTTAGTCTCCTTTCATTTCATCAATGAAAAATGTTGTCTCTTGTCCAAAAATGAAGAAAAGAACACTAACAGTGAAACCCCACTTCAATTTTAAAAATGAGCTGAATAATTGTAGAAAATGTGCTCAATAGACAATAAATAATGAAAGAAAATGTAACCACTAATATAAGTTTAATGACCGTTGAAGCAAATTGCAAACCATCCAAACCATTGCTTGATATAATATAACATAGCAATCTTAAACAAATGAAAACTATTTTTTTATAATTTTATAAAGAAAATACTAGTAATTTGAAGGAAAACACACCAAAATCTTGGAAAATATGAAGCCTCTAACTTCTTGGCTGAGGTCTTCAGTCCGAGGATCTTCCAAAGTGACACCTGCAATCCATAAGGCTATTTGAAGGCATCTTAACCCAGAAAAATCATTTTTAACAAATTAGCCAGTGATGGAATAAAGTAGAATGTTTGACCCCACCCAACTAAATCACAGTCAAGCCTAGTGTTTTGAAAGGCGCGGCCAGGCGCGCGCCTAGGCGCAAGGCGCAACGGTGGCAGGCGAGGCGCACGACGAAAGGTGCACCTATCTTTTTTTTTTTTACTAAATACATATTAAATATAAATACGCATTTAGTTAAACCAAAGCAAATAAGATTGTGTTTTAATATAATATATATATATATAATTTTTTAAACCTAATTTGGCATCATAATGATACATACGAACAACGGCAGCCTTATTCCTTCTTCTTCACGATTTCATCTCCAAGAAGTCAGTAAGTCTTTTCTTCTTCTTCTTCCCCTTTCTCTTCTTCTTCTTTCTTCACAAAATCTTCTTCTTCTTCTTCCTTGATCCTTCATTCACAGTTGCTTTCAAGAGAAAAAAATAAAAAAAATCAGAACTTCTATTCTCCTCCTCCTCTTCTTCTTCTTCCTTCATTCACTGTCTCTTCAAAAAATAAAAATAAAAATAATCAGAACTGTCCCTCCTCCTCCTTCCTCTTCTTCCTCTTCTTCTTCTTCTTCCTCCTTCCAAACTGTAGTTCAAAAAAAAATTCAGAACTGTCTCTTCTCCTTCCAAATGAAATTAGAAAAAAGAGTTCTGTTTTATCTTTAAGAAAAAAAGAGAGTATGACGTGCATGTGTCCAGCCCTGTTTTTTCTTCAAAAAAAGAGAAAAAAGTCCTGCTTTTTTTTGCTGCCAGCCACCAATACTTTGCTACCACATTGGTATCTTTGTTTTTCATCAAAAAAACAAAGAAAGGCTTCAAAACAGAGAAGAAAACTTTACAAAACAGCAGCCGTCATCAAAATTCTGGTACATCCTGACTCCCAAATCCCAAATCCTCACTTTTGTGATCAATTTCTTAAGGTAGTTACCAATCAATTTATGTTTCTAATAATTAGATGGCTGAGGACGATTTAAGAAAGGATCCGGCATGGAAATATGCAAAATTGCAAAATGATCAAGATGTAAATACATTAGTGTGTGGATTTTGTTCAAAAGTAACAAAAGGAGGAGTTTTTAGAATGAAACAACACCAATACTTTGCTACCACATTGGTATCTTTGTTTTTCATCAAAAAAACAAAGAAAGGCTTCAAAACAGAGAAGAAAACTTTACAAAACAGCAGCCGTCATCAAAATTCTGGTACATCCTGACTCCCAAATCCCAAATCCTCACTTTTGTGATCAATTTCTTAAGGTAGTTACCAATCAATTTATGTTTCTAATAATTAGATGGCTGAGGACGATTTAAGAAAGGATCCGGCATGGAAATATGCAAAATTGCAAAATGATCAAGATGTAAATACATTAGTGTGTGGATTTTGTTCAAAAGTAACAAAAGGAGGAGTTTTTAGAATGAAACAACACCTTATTAGTGGTTATAGAAATACCACAACCTGTAGAAAATGTCTGGATCACGTGAGATTAAAGATCAAAGAAATTTGTTTGTGGACATTGATGAGGAAAACTATGGTATTGACGACGAGGACGAAGATGAAGTGTGCATAAGTAATTCAAATAAAAGAGTGGCACCAGCTTCAAAGAAGCCAAGACAAAAAGGTCTAATGGATGCATATTTTACACCAAACTCGGAAAATGTGGCGCAAGATAGAAAGAATGACAAAGGAAAGGGAAAACAGACTACGATGAATGAGGCATACAAAAAGGAAATGAGGGGGCACACCATCCAAAGGATTGCTCGAAGGTTTTATGACGCGAGAATATCTCTCAATGCCTGCAATTATGAAAGTTTTGCCCCTATGATTGAAGCAATTGGGCAATTTGGTCCTGGATTGAAACCACCATCATATCATGAGTTGAGAGTATCGTGTTTGAAAAAGGAATTAGAAGCCACAAATGAGTTGATGAAGAACCATAAGCAGAGTGGGTCAAGGTTGAATGTACTATTATGGCTGGTGTATGGACAGATAGAAGATATAGAACATTAATTAACTTTTTAGTTAATAGTCCTAAAGACATCATGTTTATTGAGTCTATCGATATTTCATCTTATGTGAAGGATGGAAAGAAAATGTTTGAGTTACTCGAAAATTTTGTAGAACGCATTGGAGAAGCCAATGTCACACAAGTTGTTACAGATAGTGCCTCAACAAATGTTATGGCAGGTAAGAATGCAAAGTACCAACTCTTTCTTAAAAATTCGTTAGTCTTACGCTTGTTCTTATACATTTAAGAAGCCTAAATATGTTCTTATTTTACTTTGTTAATAGGGAGATTGTTAGAAACAAAATGACCCCAATTAATTTGGTCTCCATGTGCTGTTCATTGCTTGGATTTGATGTTGGAGGGTATATACAAGATCCCACATATTCGTAAAACACTGAAAAAAGGCATGGAGGTTAGCAATTTCATTCACGTTCGTCCCGGATTATTAAACATGATGAGGTAGTTTACTAATCAAAAGGAGTTAGTTGGACCAGCTAAGACTCACTTTGCTACAGCTTGCATAACAATATCAAGTTTACATCGTCAGAAAATCAATTTGAGAAAGATGTTTACTTCGGATGAGTGGAAAAATAGCAAATGGAGCAAAGAACAACAAGGAAAATGGGTTGTTCAAACAATTTTGTTGACAACTTCGTATTTGCTCTTAAAGTATCCAACCCTTTATTGCGAGTACTTAGGTTGGTGGATGGCGAGAAGAAGCCTCCTATGGGATACATTTATGAGGCTATGGATAGAGCTAAGGAGGCCATTGCCAAAGCCTTCAATGGTAAGGAAGAAAAGTACAAAGATATTTTTACAATAATTGATCAACGATGGAAGCTTCAGTTGCATCGTCCTTTGCATGCAGCAAAATATTATTTAAACCTAGAATTCTATTATTCAAATCCAAATATTCAAGTTGATGATGAAATTGTTAATGGGTTGTATTCATGTATAACAAAGATGGTTGCTTCCTTGGACATTCAAGACAAAATACTTGGAGAGCTAACAAAATACAAGAAATTTGAAGGACTATTTAGAAGGTCTTTAGCAATAAGACATAGGGACAAAATATCTCCAGGTAAACTCAACTTTAAGTCTTTGATTAAAGTATATTGAATATCATTTCGAATTGAAAGCTACTAATATAGTTTTGATCTATAATAGAATGGTAGGAAGATTTCAGACAATCAACTCCAAACTTGCAAAAGTTTGCTATGAGAATTTTAGGTCTCGCTTGTAGTGCCTCTGGATGTGAACGTAATTGGAGCATTTTTTAACAGGTTAGGTATCTTTTATTATTTGTAGTGCCTCTAGATGTGAATGTAATTGAAGTTGACAATGAGATTTTTATTGTGTATACTTGCAGCTTCATAGTAAGAAAAGGAATAGACTTGCTCAAAGTCGTCTGAATGACTTGGTATTCATAAAATATAATAGAGCACTGAAGCGATATAATATTCGGGACATCATCGACCCTATCTCTATAAAAGAGATGGATGATAGTAATAAGTGGCTGATTGGAAGAATGGATGACGATTCAAAGGAGGATGATGATCTTGTTTTCGACGACGATTCTTTAACATGGAGCAATGTTTCAACAGTTATTGGAGCAAAAGAACTTACCTATTATTCTAGAGCCAGTACCTCAAGAACTAAGTATAAGACTAACGCTTTATGTTCATCTTCATCTTCCGCACAACCACGGTCCCAACCCACCCCCACACCAGTTAATTTGGATGACTCTGAGACCGACGAAGAAGATACAGATGGTTATAAATCGAATGATGGAGAGAATGAGGATGAAGACCTATTTAGTGAAGATGAGTTCGATATTTAGGATTTTAGAATTGTATTTGTGATTTTTTTTGTGTCGTTTCACTTACTTGGTGTTGAATGGCAATGACTAATATTTAAATCTTATCTATCTTTTATTTTTTTTTTATATTCTTCTTTAAGTCACATTTCTATTCATCTATGTTTTGGTTGTGTAAATATATATATGTACATATATATATATAAATATATATATATATATATATTATATATATAAGATTATATATATATTTATTATTTAGTGCGCCTCACAAAAAAAAAAGCCTGCGCCTTTATGTGTGCCTTGTGTCTAGGCTCCAGAGGGTCATTGCGCCTTAGTGCGCCTTAGGCATTTTAAAATACCTGCCTACATAATCAAGCTATATCCCTTTTTCCCAACTAGTATGAGACCTCACGTTAATAAGATAGAATGCAATTTATTTTTAATGAGAAACATTGGTTAAAGAAAAGAGAAAAAACAGAGAACTTCATTAAAAAAACTGGAGACAAACAAAATAACATAGGGGACAAAGGAATAAGGCATCCCTTTTCCGAAGAGAAGGATTACAAAAAGACCTTCCAATCTAAGATAATGGAGTCTATGGAGTAATCACAAAAAAAAAAAAAAAAAAAAAAAAAAAAAAAACACCTATGCTGAGCACTCCAGGTAGAGGCAGTGAGCTATACAGAATGTCAATATCATAAAAGAAAGCGACTTTTTATCTGAAAAAATTATAGAATTTCTTTCCTTCCAAAGAACCCAAGGAATAGCTCTTCCTCAATTCTTCCACAGCACTTTAGCTTTATCTTTAAAAGGCAAAGGCCACCCTGAAAGAACCTCCATCAGCCACCTATCCAGCACCATGTGTTTGTTTCATTGATAAGATGAAATAATACAAATTATGGGAGAAACCAATCTCAAGCAGGAGCTACAAAAAGAGCCTCAAATTGGCCAAAGTAAGATGAATTTTTACACTAACCTGGTTAGTTTCAGCCTTATGAATGACTAAAACCTTCATTTCAGCCTTATGGAAGACAAAAATCCCAAAAAAAAGGTGAATATCTAACTGCCAACTAACTGGTTTTTCTGCAGAAGTTGAATAGATTCGACAAATGTCCAAATTGGGAAATGTCATGAGGTTCTAGAGATAAAGAGATTTTCAAGAGGAAATCAACTATTCAGTTGAGAGCCATACTTGTTTTTTTTATTTGAACAACTGCTTTAATTGAGAAAAAATGAAAGAATACAGCAGCAAAAGACACTGCCCACCAAAAACACCCTCACTAAAGGAAAAGCGTTCAGCTAAGTAAAACGTTGCCTATAGAATAGTTACAAAAAAGCTTCAAAACCGAAGCCCAAAGGGACACATGAAATCTCACTAAAGACCACACCTCACCAGAGTCCCTGTCCCTACCTCTTAACACTCTATCATTCCTCTCCCCCCAAATATCCCAAACAATACCACACACCCCAGCCAGCCATAAAAAACGGCCTTTCTCTTTGAAAGGCAGATGGAGAAGGAACTCCTTGATCGTCGCATGGAAGTCTTTCTACCCAACAAAGCAAACATTGAACTTCGATAAGAAAAGACTCCACAAAGTCCTCGCATAGTAATAGTTCCAAAGGAGATGATCTAGGTCTTCCTCTGTCATCCGACAAAGAATACAGCAAAAAGGCCCCATAAGCAGTTCTTCTCCTAACAAGTCTATCAAAAGTGTTCACACGACCAAGACTTGCCAGATAAAAAACCTGACTTTCTTAGAAATCTTAATCCTCCAAATCACATCGAACACAAACACTCCAATGGGAGAGGGATCCAGTAGCAAGCGGATTTACAAGAAAACCCTTCACTAGGATTCGGATTCCAGATGCGAATATCCCTTCTCCCCTCCAATAAAGAAAGAAGAAAGGCAACCTCCGTCGTTTCCTATTGTTCAAATAACGACGGAACCCGAATGAAAAGGACACAAAGCTCTAAGTTTAGATTAGGAAATCAAAGATCGGGTGATATTTTAAGGAAGATACATGATAAAGATGCGGAAAGACAGAAGAAAGAGCACTATCCCCCACCCATTGATCCTCCCAAAAATACGTATCTCTGTCGTCCCCCACAACACACCAAACAAAGTTATAAAAAGAAGGGAACTCAAAAGAAATGTCTTTCCACGAGTTTCGATGTGTGCCTTTAACCCCTTTCGCCACCCATTCAAAAGGATGATTGCCATGCTTACTCGCAATGATCCTACGCCACAAAGCCTTGGGTTCAAGGGTGAAGCGCCAAAGTCACTTAGCCAATAAAGCTTTGTTGTGAATCCCTTTAAAGTTACAAAACTCTCCAGCCACCCCCCCCCCCCCCCCCCCCCCCCACCCCCCCCCCCCCCCAAAATTCACAGGCCTCTCAATCGTCTCCCAACGGATGAGATGAGAGCCTTTTCCTTCATCCAACCCATCCCAAAGGAAATCCCTTATGAATTTTTCAAGACTCTTACAAACCAGACTAGGGACTCTAAAGAGGGAAATACACAGGAATACCACTTAAAACCGATCTTATCAACGTTAACCTCCCAACTTTGGAGAAGAAATTTTTCTTCCACTTCGCCAGCCTCCTTCGAATCTTCTCATAAATGGGATCCCAAAACGCCGTGGTCCTCAGATTACCTCCCAAGGGGAGACCAAGGTAGGAAGAAGGGAAAGAATCTACCTTACACCCAAACTCCTCCACCCAACTCTCAATCTTAGCTTGGTCATTGTTGATCCCCAAAATATGGCACTTACTTCTGTTAATTTTTAGGCCAGACATAGCTTCAAAAAAGCCCACCATGTGATTAAGAATGAAAAAAGAATCCTTGTTTCCAGAACAAAACAAGATCATATCATCTGCAAACTAGAGATGCGGTAGGGCCACCTCGTCCAAACCAACCCTAATGGACTCAATGATATTTCCTTCCAGCCCCTTGGATCGACCCTTTTGGAGTACCATTGACTAAGATGAAATACTGCTGATTCCTGATGCATCCCCACATCCACATTCTCCATCTAAACCCAAATCCCTTCTTCTTCATACGAGCATCCTCGATGGCCTCGTTGGTTATAAGAGCTTGATCCAAGATCTGCCTTCTAGCCAGGAAAGCTCCTGAATGCTTGTAATTCTTGTTTTATTGTGAAACAGAAATATATACTGAAAAATTATGTAAATCCTAAACTTCAAACACTATAATACCCAAAAAAAAAAAAAAAAAAAAAAGTATTTACAGATTTGAGATTTCAAACCTTCATCTGTAGTTTTATTCACAGTTAGTAAGGAGTTCTGGTTCATAATAAATCAAAGCATGTCAAAAGAACATAATTCAAAGATACCATTTGCCAGCTTCATTGAAGCTGGAATAAACTCAGAATAAACTGGGAAACTGAACTGACCTTTCTTTATCGCACTATCATCCATAGCCTTATATTCCATGTTCTTAAGAGCCAATTCTACCCCATAACCACCCAAATTCAAGGAACCTCTTGCACCAACAGCTCCACAGGAATTAATTTTTACTTCACACCCAGAAGGAATTACAGGTCGAACAACATATTTAATTTTTCCCTGAAAATTTAATCAAACAGCATATACAGTGTATAGATATTAAACAAAAAAATTGTAAAAAGTAGTGCTGTGACAATTAGCTATATCATCAATAGAGTTAGCAACATTTCACATAATAAACTAGATTGCAAATAAACACACAGTAGTTCTGGAATCAAAATCAGATCTACCCTCATAGTTCCAATAACAAAATATAACCTTAAGTTTAGTTAATACAATGAGATTTTTTTTTTAATGAATCTCCCTAAGTGTCTAGACTAGCTTACGCGCACCCCAACTCTTCTCACAGGGTGGCCCTACTATATTTAGTTGTGAAGGTAAATAGTAGACTATTAAATCCTATGTAGGTGGCCATCGTGGCTTGAAAAAAAGTTGTTTTCTCTAATCCCATTATTATTTACCTGGCCATTAGAAAATGAGAATAATGAGCATAATACTTTCAATGAAATAAAGAGTCGGTGTTTGGAATTTCATACATGTAATTCCTTTGGCACGAGGGATTNCCCCCCCGGAGCGTAATTTCATATTTTCTATGAAAAGACGATTCCATGTTCCTTTAAAAAAAAATTATAAAAGAAAAGAATAATGAACATGAAACAAACAATCGGAAAACAGGCATGAACCTCTTTGGCAGCTTTGACAAGGATGACATGAAATTGCTTAAAGCAATCAGTTCCAAGGGCTCCATAAAGGATGGCTACTCTACTTCCAGAAGATGAACCAAAATGAATGTGGTCAAAGTCATACAAATCAGGTGGCTGTATAGAATCCCCAACACTGACAGCAAAAAAATAAAATAATAATAATAATTAAAAAAATACCATATCAAGGAAAAGATAATGTAGAAAATAGTAAAGTCGTTTAAATATGTTTCCGGTCAGGAAGGAGGCAACAAATGAAAATGAAATAATTATCCAGATTACGAATCTATAATCAAATTCACCTGTTCCATCCACCAATAGCCAATTAAAATTCCTTCATGAAATCATAATGAGAAACTGGCCTTCCAGTTAGGGACTTTGATTAGGTGAAAACTTTTCATACGTACTTTCAAATTTCTTGGTGGACTTTTTCATCAAAATAGTTTTAAAGATAAGTAGATAACAATGGGTTGTTTCAACTTGCTTCTTTCCATATAATCTGGCACAAAGACAAAGCCACAACCATAGAATCCATTACTAGAAACTGGGTTCACTTATAGTATTACTATTCTTGTGAAATGGTCAGGTTGAGTTGGCTACTATGTCCTAGAAATGGTTTGTCCCAGTTGAATATTAATACTGGGTTCAATTATAGGATTACTATTCTTGTGAAATATCTACAAGAACTCCTCCACCTAAGGTTAGGTTGGTTAATATTACTAACCTTTCAGCAGGATTCTGAAGCCAAGTCAGCAATTCTGGAACATCAAAAAATAGGGACGCACCAGTATCCACCCAACAACATTTTCCGGCAGGAGTTTTTGGCTTGAGTCCAACAACTGAAGTATCTGACATTTTTCTTTTAATGTTTTCATTTCCTTCACCAACAGTGTTGGAGTTATTTTCTTCAGGTAGAGGAAAGGAGGAAAGCGATTCATCGGCTAACTGTTGGTAAAGAACCAATCTAGGGGATGCTGATCTTAGAACGAGAGAGAATTCATATAATGAGGCCAGGGGTTCACTTAGAAGAAAACGTCCATGCTTTAAAATTTTCTTCAGACAAGCTTTAGCCGTAGAAGCATCAGCATCATTTCCTTCCTCACGGAGCCAGACCTCAATAAACTCCCAGTAAAGGTCCTTTCTTTCTTTAGCAAGTAATTCACTGTACTCAAAAAGAATATAGAAGTCACTACATTGTGTAAAACCAAAAACTTCATTCACAGTTAAGATGAATATTGTAATTATTGGCTGACAATAATTATCTAATTCCACATTAGCAGTGAAACTTTCTGGCATTTTTTATTCAAAGCCTTAATGAAATATAAAGTAAAATACAACAAGCCATCTTTCAGATAAGACCACAATAAAATTATGAACATGTCCACTTTGAAAACAAACAAATGCCACCAACGAAATGAAAAGTATTGCTCATACACACGCATTGCACTCAATGACCATTATTTTCACGACCCTGAATGAGAAAATTGGATCTCACTAAACAACAAATCCGAAAATGGTTAAAAGTTGCCGCTACCAAATAATAAACCACCTCTCTCGATATCTCCAAAACATTAACAACAAATGGTGCTGGATTTCATCTACATAACTCAATTTTCTTCAACTAGAATTTCTCATTAAAATTTCATTACAGTAGCTTCAAATCAACGATTACAAAAACAAGAAAGGGAGAATGAAAGCAAAAGTACCCAGCTTCTAGGAGAACTGAAGTGCCGGACCACTTGGCTTGAACCGCAACCTGCACGTTCTTGGGTTTTCGAATCTCACCAAAAACTCCACTACCTCCATAGATTGCCAAAAACAATACAACGATCAGAGGTCGACACGCGGATCTAAAACAGCTCGTCCCCATTAACAAATCAAAACCAATCACGATGTTCACTTCAATTGTTGAAATACACAGCTTCCACCATTGATGGGTTCGAAAAAAACTAGGTGATGAATCAGAGACCGAAGGTTGCCGAGTGTATGAAGTTTCGAAAGTGAGCCTCTCAAGCTCGGCGACGATGGAGAAGACTCCGCAGTGGAAGGAAAAACCGCATGGCCAGTCAAAGGCATTGTTGTCATTTTGAATACTATTTGAGGGTGTTTTCGTCATTTTAATTGCCGTGTCAGATTTGCCAACGTGGCACTCCATTATTGGATAGTTCTCGACGAAGAAAGTTAACCAGATTTGAATTGTAAAACGAATCGGCCCACCACCATCCAAAGAAGCCCAAATAGATTATCAGCCGAAAAGTCGGGCCCATCAAACACGTCGCCCAGCCCACAATGTTAATTTCTCGAATTTTTTTCTTTTTTGTTCAATATGAGGGAGATTCTCTTCACTTTTCTTAGTATTTTTTTTTTCATTTTCTTTTTTCTTTTTTGTTCAATTGAAAATAGCTTTTTTAGTACAAAAGTAGCTAATTTTTTTTAGTGCACGAAAAAATAGCTAAATTACCATATAGGAAATGATCACTTCAAGGTTTCAGAATTTTCAGACAAAAAATAAATTAATAAAGAATTTACAAAATTTAACTTGATCGAAAATTAGATATTTTTAATATCTAAATATACCCGGTACCCCTAACAATTCATAGATACTCCCACTTAAAACATTTGTGGTATGTTTTTGTTTGGATGCTCATGGTTTGGTAGGATTTCAAATGATTTGAAATTAATCTCATTGGTTAGAATGATTTTAAATTTTAGGTCACGCTTACCAAATCATAATGAAAAGTAGTATAATCATAATGAAATTCTATTGATGGCCCAATCATAATAAGTCTAAATAACAAACGTAATTAAGTTGATTTTGAAATTATTTACTTAGAATTATGAATTTGTCACATTTATTGTTACCATTACCATTATAATTACTATTAATTCTAATTTGTCATACTTATGGTTACTATTACGGTTATCTTTACTGTTATTGCTAGGTCTAGCGGTAATAATAAAGGTAATAGTAACAATAAAAGTGACTATAAATATGGCAGTTTCATAATCTAATATTGTAATAGTAACAATAACTATAACGGTAACGATAACAGCTAGCATATCTCACATAAATTTTAAACATAATCAGATTAAGCACCCTCAATATCTCAATCTGACTACGTTCTTTGATTACAAAATTTGAAGTGGACCTCACATTTTATTACAATTACGAATATACAAGTAAACGATATCAAACGTAATCAAATGGGGTTTACTTTTTATATTACCAATGATTTATTATGTTTACGGGTGGGTAAATGTGACCTTAATGTAAAAATATTTTCTTACTTATTTCATAAAAAGATATCTTACTCAATTCATGCGTTTTTTTTTTAAAATAAACAAAATTCATGAGTTTTTTTTTTTTTTAAGAAAGACAAAATTCATCAGATTTAAGATCTTATTTAATATTGTCTGTCTTTTAGTTTTTTTTATTAATAAACCAAAATCGAATGTCTATATTAGCAAATATTGTACATTATTTCCTTAGTGATTTTCAGGGGTGCATTTAAGATCAATATTCAGAGTTTAAGAAAAAATAGCTAAAGTAGACCAAATTTACTCAAGGAAATTAAAACCGAACCAAACATTGAAAAGAGGGAGAAAAAAGACTAGGAGTATGCCCAAAAAGAGTAGTGTCACTGTGACATGGCATTAGTCACAATAGACATTGAATTATTGGGATTAGTGCCCTAAATCTCATGGGTCTCGTAGTTTGTATTTTACAAATAACAAATTATTTATTTAATAAAATAAGAAGTATTTTATTTGGCATTTAGATTGCATTAACTCAATCCAATAAACTGTGATCATAGCTTATTTAATGTAACTTAAACAGTATGTGGTAGATATACAAGTGGATCGTATTCAAGTAATAACCTAAAAGATCTGTAATATAAGGATAAGGTTGGGTGTCTTATCCTGGTAACATTGCGTATGTGGCCCACTTTGTAAATGTTATAAACGATTCGATTCAAATCTTTCATGTGGAGACATGCAAGTTGGGTATTCTACACAAAGAGTTTGTCTAAGACCGGACCACAAAATGTTTAATCTCTTTTTATAACACCGTTAATTGAAGAGACTAACATTTCATAGGATCACCTGGGTAACTCAATCTTAATCCTAAGTGAGTTATGGACTTTTATCTATGAGTGCAATATTTTAATTTGTATAGGCAAGAGTGGCCCATGTCGTCGACTCAATAAGCCTACCATTTTGGGGATTTATCCAAGTAATGAGTTAGGAATATAACTCCACAGGATGGAGTTCACTCATTCCCGCTTTCAGGAAAAGTAGATGAATTGCTCTTTTAAGTGCTGACTCTAGGTCTTGAACAAGAGGCCCCTCCCTCTCATTAGCCCGAGAGGGATTTGTTTATGGTAGGACCATAAATAGATTATTCTTTAGCGAATCAATGGAAGTTAAGGAGAAAAAAGTAATTATAGGGGTAAAAACAGTAATTTTGACCTAGTTGTAATTACAAGCAATTTGTGAAGTTGACTTACTAATGGCTGGTTGTGTCTGTGGACACAGAAATATATCTACAGTATGAAGAGCGCACTTTTGTGGGTCTTTAATAGAGTGACCCATAGTTAGTGAATGTTGATTATATTAATTAAATAGTTTAATTGATTCAATTTCGAATCATTGGAGCTTCTAATATGTAACGCCCTGAATTTTTATTATTAATGTAATTTCAGTAATTTTTATTAATAGAGAAAATTTCTGAAATTTTGGACTTTAAGTGTAATTGCAGGAATTTAATTATTGACGTTGGAAATTATTTATGTTGGAAATGAGTGGCAAGAGTTAATTCTTTTCTAAAGGAAGGGAATTTAAAGAATTTATGTAGATTAAGAAAAGAACAAAATAAAATAAAATAAAATATATTTTATTTTATTTTTATTTTTTCTTTTCCTTCTCTCCCAACTGCATCGCCCATTCGCTCACGCCGGATCTTGCCAATCGGTCGACATCGCACCGCTACCGATCAACACCTCAGACCCAGCCGCGCATCCATCTGAAGTAGTGCATCGTGCCTCCCCGAGGTCGTCCGCGCCGGATTTAAAGATTCGACTACACCTTCAACAGTCGCCTGATGCCGCCCAGCCCTGTTTGGTTGAGGTCGAGCCGCTCGTCCAACCCACCACCCGAGCCCGCCGTCGATCTCCGTCTGACCAGCCGTCGATTCAATTTTCGCCACGCGCCGCCCAGCCCCTACTACCGTCGTGGTTGCCGTTAGATCTGTTTTGGGTAAGACTTTAGTTTTAGGTGTTTTCCTTAAAGTTTAGGGTGTTGTTTTGTTTTGAAATCATATTGGTTAAAATCCATTATGATTGGACTTTCAAAAGCAAGATTCAGAAGATTGTGGGATGTTGCTCATCGAGGAAGAGATCGATTTTCGACAAAAATTGTTAAGTTTGGGTGAGTAGTTGAGCTGGGTGTCTTTTGGTTTAAAAGTACTTATAGAAAAAAATTAAATTGTTAATTTTGGACTCAAATTATGTTCAGGTTGGCCTTTTGGTTTGAGTTTTGGAATTTGTTTTAGAGTCGAGCCAGGAATTCAGTAAGTTAAATTTGGGGACATTTGGTTTAACTTGGTTAATTGGATTTAAACCCCAAAGATGAATTTAAAATTTTGGATTTATTATTTTTGGACTAGGGGTGCTAAATTAATATTTGTAATGTATGTTATAGGGTGGATTCAAAGTCTTCCAAGAGTTGTAAGAAGGTTAATTACTTGGATTAATTTGTTACCAAATTTGAGGTAAGTAATCTTACTACTAGAACTGCTCACAGGCCAGACACTAGATGTATGCTAGCGTGACAGATTAATATTATGACAAAACGATAGTATGATAGATTAATAATTTAGTATAACCCATGTATGTTCTTGTATGAGGATCTGAAAGATTAATTGTGCACATAGATACTTGAATGCTAGCATGAGATGATATTTGATTCCATGATGTTGTATTTAATCTGAGGATATTGAGGCGTATATGTATGTTGTAGAGACATGATGTTGTGGTGTATATGCATGTTATAGAACCATATTGTGATACTTGTGATGTTGAGATTGTGATAGTGTCCTCGCTGATTAGTTAGATGCCCTCTAGATGTTGTGTTTCCTTTGAGATTCACTAGAGGTGATGTTATCCTTCGGGATTCACCAGAGGTTGTGTTTCCTTCGGGATTCACCATAGGTTGGGTCTCCTTCGGGATTCACCAGAGATTGTGTTTCCTTCAAAATTCACCAAAGGTTGTGTTTCCTTCGGGATTCACTAGAGGTGGTGGTTTCCTTCGGGATCCACCAGAGGTTGTGTTTCCTTCGAGATTCACTAGAGGTAGTGCTTTCCTTCAGGATTCACAAGAGGTTGTGGATCCTATGGGACTTACTAGAGGTAGTGGGCATACTAGGATAAAAATCAGTTTTTCATGTATATATGTGTCCCACGAGGACTAGAGAAGTTTATATGTTTCCATCAGAGGTAGGCATCTAGATGACATAGATACCTATCCTGACCCCAGTAGTGAAGTTACTTACTGAGTATTTTATACTCATCCTTTCTCATGTTGTTGTTTTCAGGTAAAGGTAGAGATGCACCGATGATTGACAAGCGGAATCCATGATCGAGCCACTGGGACCAATTTTATGCTTCCGCTCATGATATTTAGATTTTTTTTTCATATTTTTCAACTTTCAGTTTTGATGTTTGAAACTTACTATCAAGATTTGTTTTAAGACCTATTTATTAGCATCTATGATTTATGGGTACACTATTATTTGTTTTTAATATTTGAATTTAATGAACGTCTTTTGAATTTACATTATTTATTTAGCATTTATTTCCCTATTAAAAGGTGTCGTTTTAAGTTCCATGCATGCATGTATTTAGTAACGGCCTAACTCGAGTCCTAAAGGGTCGGGTCGTTACAGTTGGTATTAGAGCCCATGTTTTGGGTTCTGAAGACTGACTTACCATGTAAGTCTAGGTAGTCCCGTAATGGATTCCTCATCATCGCCAGGTATGTCCTACTAATGAAAGTTTTAAGTATAAATATGAGATTAGTGATGTAATGTTTCTGTAGCAGTTTTCTGAGAAAGACCCAGAGGTAGAAAGCTAAATTATGAGTTTATGACAGGACATGACACCTAAACTTAGAGCAAGAAAGACTGCTAGAAGAGGGGTTCAAGACCCCCAAGTGCAACATTCACGAGTTCAGGATCCTCCCTTTCCATGGGTGCAGGATGAAGGAGCCAACGGTAGCCAGACTGTCCCGACAGCTCCGAATCCACCTATGACCCAAGTTGATGAGAAGGCAATGGAAGTAAGAATTAGTGAAGTCGTTGCATCCTCCCTAATGGAAAGACTGCAGGAGTTGATCCGTAACACGATGGCAGGATAGACTGCCCAGATCTAGGCTCAGAAAGAACAGATGCCACCTGAGTAGTTGCAGTAGACCTGGCCGCAGAATAAAGACATGCAGAGCCTGTCTCTTGAGGCTAAGCATTTGAGGGATTTCAGGAAGTTTAACCCCCACTCATTTGATGGATCGTTGGGGAATCCCACTAAAGCAAAGATATGGTTGTCATCAATTGAGACGATTTTCCATTATATGAGGTGCTCAGAAGAGCACAAGTTCCAATATGCAGTTTTCATGTTGACTGGCAACATAGAGATTTTGTGGCATTCAACAAAGAAAATGATTGATACTGGCAGGGAACTTACAACCTAAGAGCAATTCAAGGAGCGTTTTTATGAGAAGTATTTTTTGGCCAACACCTGGTACAACAAGCAGACAGAGTTCTTGAACATGAAACAAAGAGTTATGTCGATAGAGGAATATGAGCAGGAATTTGATAAGTTGTCCCACTTTGCTCCTGAGCTAGTAGCCACTGAGGCAACAAGGACAAAGAGGTTCATCCCGAGTCTAAGGAGAGGACTGTGAGGTATGGTACATGCCTTGGACCTCAAGATGTATGCTGCAGCAATGCGGGCCACCGTGAGGATTGATGCTGACTCCCAGGCAGGAAAAGGAGTACAAAAAA
Organism: Benincasa hispida; assembly: GCF_009727055.1. Classification (NCBI taxonomy): domain Eukaryota; kingdom Viridiplantae; phylum Streptophyta; class Magnoliopsida; order Cucurbitales; family Cucurbitaceae; genus Benincasa; species Benincasa hispida. The sequence continues at coordinate 33,179,108 of NC_052349.1, read as the reverse complement.
TTGCTCAGGATTGGGACCTCTGTAGGTTAGAAAAGGAAGGCTAAGCCAAGGGCTCCTGAGCATCAGCAAAGGAACCAGAACACAGTTAATGCTCCACGTTAGTGGGGGCAGTAGAACTCATAAGTTGTGACTGTCAACGAAGATAAGTCGATCTGTACTACTTGTGGTAGGCGTCACTGGGGACGTTGCTTAGACGGCTCTGGGGTTTGTTTTCGATGTGGTCAGAAGGGGCATATGTCAGAGAAATGCTCAAGGAAGAACATGTCTGAACCTAAGGGTCAGCTCGTAAGCTCGTTTTAGGGAGGCCCGAGTCTTCAGCAGTAGCAAGGTAGAGTGTTTTCTACCACTCGGCATGAAGCCGAGAAGTCAGGCATAGTTGTGAAGGTACGCTTCCTATTTCGGGGCACCATGCTTTAATTTTGTTTCATTTTGGCTCATCGCACTCGTTTATATCCTCCATATTTGTAAGGCATGCCATGTTAGAGTCAGAACCTTTGCTCTTTGCACTGTCTATTTTCACTTCATCGGAGATATCATGTTAGTTACTAAAAATATAAAGGCATGTCAGGTAGAGATAGCAAATCATGCATTAGATGTAACCTTCATAATTCTAAATATGCGTGACTTTGATGTGATACACGACATGGATTGGTTAGCTGCTAATCATGCCAGCATAGATTGCTTTTGTAAGGAGGCCATCTTAACCCTCCTACAGGAGCTAGTTTTAAGTTTAAAGGGGTTGGGATCGTGGTTCTACCCAAAGTGATTTCAGCATTGAAGGCCAGTAGACTGTTTGACCAAGGATCCTGGGGCTTTATGGCTAGTGTGGTTAACACTAGAGAGGCTAAAGTTGCATTGACTTCAGAACCAGTAGTAAGAGATTTTCCAGACGTTTTTCTAGAGAATCTTCCCAGACTATCCCACAGCGAGAGATAGATTTTGTTATTAAGTTGGAGCCAGGCACAACCTCAATTTCGAAAGCTCCATATAAGATGGCACCAACAGAGTTTAGGGAACTTAAGGTCCAGTTGCAGGAGTTGTTGGACAAGGGTTTTATACGCCCTAGTATGTCACCATGGGGTGCACCCGTTTTGTTTGTGAAAAAGAATGATGGATCGTTACATCTGTGCATTGATTACAAAGAGCTGAACAAGGTGACCGTAAAAAATAAATATTCACTCCCCAGGATTAATGAATTGTTTGACAAGTTGCAGGGAGCTACGGTGTTCTCAAAGATTGATCTCCGATTAGGATACCATCAGCTGAGAATAAAGGACAGTGACATACCCAAGACAACTTTTTGTTCGAGGTATGGGCATTATGAGTTCATAGTGNTGAGAATAAAGGACAGTGACATACCCAAGACAACTTTTTGTTCGAGGTATGGGCATTATGAGTTCATAGTGATGTCGTTCGGTCTGACGAATGCCTCAACAGTGTTCATGGATCTAATGAATAGGGTGTTCAAGGAATTTCTCAATACCTTTGTGATTGTTTTTATTGATGACATCTTGGTATATTCCAAGACAGAGGTCGAACATGAGGAGCATTTGCAAAAAGTTTTGGAGGCATTGAGGGCCAATAAGTTGTATGTTAATTTTTCTAAATGTGAGTTTTGGTTGAGGCAGGTATCATTTCTAGGGCATGTAGTATCGAAGGAATAAGTCTCTGTAGATTCTGCAAAGATTGAGGCAGTTACGAGTTGAGCTCGTCAAATCAAAATCAGTGAGGTGTGCAGTTTCCTGGGGTTAACAGGCTACTATAGACGATTTGTAAAGGACTTATCTCTCATAGCCGCACCATTGACTCAGTTGACCCAGAAGGGAGCCCCTTTCGTTTGGAATGAAGCTTGTGAGAGCAGTTTCCAAGATTTCAAGTAGAGGTTGGTTTTAGCCCCATTTCTTATAGTACCAGATGGATAAGGTGGTTTTGTCATTTATAGTGATGCGTCCAAGAATGGGTTGGGATACGTATTGATGCAACAAGGCAGAGTAGTTACTTACACTTCACGTCAGTTAAAGAAGCGTGAACAGAATTATCCTACACACGAATTAGAATTAGCAACAGTGGTTTTCGCTCTCAAGATCTAGAGGCACTACTTATATGGAGAGAAGATTCAGATTTTCATCGACCACAAGAGTTTAAAGTACTTTTTCACTCAGAAGAAGTTGAACACGAGGCAAAAAATGTGGTCAGAGCTGGTGAAGGATTATAACTGTGAAGTTTTTTACCACCTAGTGGCAGATGCCCTAAGTAGAAAGGTGGCTCATTCAGCAGCCCTCATTACTAAACAGACTCATTTGTGCAAAAGGCTAGAGCAGGCAGAGATTGCAGTGGCAGAGGGGAAGGTCACGACACGGTTAGCGCAGTTGTTAGTGCAACTGAGTCTAAGGCAGAGAATTATTGATGCGCAGCGATGTGACCCTTATCTGGAGGAGAGAGTTCGTAAGGTGGAGTCAAATTAGGATGGAGAATTCTCGGTATCAGCAGAAGGTGGTCTCCTCTATCAAGGAAATTTGTTCATGCCAGCAGATAATAATGTTAAGAATGAGTTATTGTCAGAGGCTCATAGTTCCTTATTTTCGATTCATCCCGACAGCACTAAGATTTATCATGACTTGAAACGTTATTAATGGTGGAATGATTGGAAAAGAGAGATTGTGGAGTTTGTCAGTAAGTGCTTGGTGTGCCAGAAGGTGAAAGCCCCGAGACAGAAGCCAGGGGGCTTATTACAGCCATTGAGCGCCATAATGGAAGTGAGAGCATGTGTCTATAGACTTCATTGTGTGGTTGCCACGTACAGTCAAATGTTTCACTGTGATTTGGGTTATGGTAGACATACTTACTAAATTAGCACATTTCATACCTGGAAAGTCCACCTTTTCAGTAAATAAGTAGGCACAAATATACATGAAGGAGGTAGTGAGATTGCACGGAGTGCCTGTGTCCATTGTGTCGGACAGAGACCCTCGTTTCACGTCTAACTTCTGGAAGATTCTTCAAGCAGTTTTGAGGACCCGGTTGGATTTCAGTACAACTTTTCACCCACAGACTGATGGGCAGACAGAGCGATTGAATCAGATATTGGAAAATATGTTACATGCCTATGCCATAGAGTTTTTAGGAAGCTGGGATGCTCAATTGCATTTATTGGAGTTTGCTTATAATAACAGTTACCAATCCACTATTGGGATGTCACAATTTAAGGCCCTATATGGAAAGAATTGTAGGTCTTCTGTGTGTTGGGATGAGGTAGGAAAGAGGAAATTGCTAGGACCTGAACTAGTGCAGACCACGAATGAGGCAATACAAAAGATCAAGGCTCGTATGCAAACAGCTTGAAGCAGACAGAAGAGCTATGTCGATGTGAGACGTAAGGACCTGAAATTTGAGACTGGTGATAAAACGTTCTTAAAAGTGGTGCCTATAAAAGGTATTTTGAGGTTTAGTAGGAAAGGGAAGTTGGGTTCAAGATTCATTGGACCTTTCGAGGTCTTGGAACGAATTGGCCCCGTAGCTTACCGATTGGCATTGCCTCCAGCACTGTCTTCACTTCATAATGTCTTCCATGTTTTGATGCTGAGAAAGTATGTGATAGACCCGTCCCATGTAGTTGACTTTGAGCCTTTGCAGTTGAATGACAACTTGAGCTACAAGGAGAAACCTGTAGAGATTCTCGCAGAGAGGTAAAAACATTGGTCGCATGGAGATTGCATTTGTGAAAGTCCTGTGGCAGAATCACCAATTCAAGGAGGCTACCTAGGAGCGAGAGGATGAGATGAGGGCCTAGTGCCTGGAGCTTTTTCAAGAATGAACTTTTAAGGACGAAAGTTGTTTGAGGAGGGAAGAATGTAACACCCCGAATTTTTATTATTAATGTAATTTCAGTAATTATTTATTAATTTAAGGCATTTTTGGAATGTTGGACTTTAAGTGTAATTGTGGGAATTTAATTATTGACGTTAGAAATTATTTATGTTAGAAATGAATAGTAGAAGTTAATTCTTTTTTAAAGGAAGGGAATTTAAAGAATTTATATGGATTAAGAAAAGAATAAATTTTATTTTATTTTTATTCTTTCATTTCCTTTTCTATTTCTTTTTCTTTTTCTCCCTCCCTTCCCTTCTTCTTCCTCATGCAGATACCCCCCTCTCCCCCCAATTTTTCCCCTTCCTGTTCATGTGCCCTAACAGCCGCCTTAACTCCTGTCGCCAGCCACAAACCTCGCCCTAGCGTCGTTCGTCTCTTCTAGCTGCATCGCCTGTTCGCTCGTGTCGGATCTCACCAGCCGGTCGACGTCGTATCGCACCCAATCGACGCCTCAGACCCAGCGGCGCATCCATCCGAAGTAGTGTGCCGCTCACCCTCGTGAGCCGTCGCACCTCCCCGAGGTCACCTGCGTCGGATCTGAAGGTTCGACCGCACCTTCAGCAGCTGCCCGACGCCGTCTAGTTTTGTTTTGTTGAGGCCGAGCTGCTCGTCCAAGACCTCCGCCGTTGCTCGCTGCCACTTCTCCCTCCGGCCAGCCGTCGGTTCGATCTTCACCGCGCGCCGCCCAACCTTTACCGTTGTCGTGGTTACCATCAGATCTTTTTTGGGTAAGACTTTAGTTTTAGGTGTTTTCCTTGAAGTTTTGGATGTTGTTTTGTTTTGAAATCATGTTGGTTAAAATCCATTATGATTGGACTTTCATAAGCGAGATTCAGAAAATTGTGGGACATTGCTCATCGAGGAAGAAACCAATTTTCGACAGAAATGGTTAAGTTTGAGTGAGTAGTTGGGTTGGGTGTCTTTTGGGTTAAAAGTACTTATGAAAAAAAATTAAATTATTAATTTTTTACTCAAATTATGTTCAGGTTAGCCTTTTGGTTTGAGTTTTGGAATTTATTTTAGGGTCAAGCCAGAACTTCGGTAAGTTAAATTTAGGGATATAGAGTTTAATTTGGCTAATTGGATTTAAACCCCAAAGATGAGTTTAAAACTTTGGATTTATTATTTTTGGACTAAGGGTGCTAAATTAATATTTGTAATGTATGTTATAGGGTAGATTCAAAATCTTCCAAGAATTGTAAGAAGGTTAATTACTTGGATTAATTTATGACCAAATTTGAGGTAAGTAATCTTACTACTGAAACTGCCCATGGGTCAGACACTAGATGTATAGATTAATATTATGACAGAACGGTAGCATGATAGACTGATAGTTTAGTATAACCCATGTATGTTCTTGTATGAGGATCTGAAAAATTAATTGTGCACATAGATACTTGAATGCTAGCATGAGATGATATTTGATTCCATGAGGTTGTATTTGATTTAAGGATATTAAGGCGTATATGTATGTTGTAGAGCTATGATGTTGAGGTGTATATGCATGTTATAAAACCATGTTATGATACTTGTGATATTGAGATTGTGATAGTGTCCTCATTGATTAGTTAGATGCCCACTAGATGTTGTGTTTCCTTCGAGATTCACTAGAGGTGGTGTTATCCTTCGGGATTCACCATAGGTTGTGTTTCCTTCGGGATTCACCAGAGATTGTGTCTCCTTCGAGATTCACTAGAGGTGGTATTATCCTTTGGGATTCACCAGAGGTTGTGTTTCCTTCGGGATTCACCAGAGGTTGTGTTTCCTTTGGGATCCACCAAAGGTTGTGTTTCCTTTGGGATTCACCAGAGGTTGTGGATCCTACGAGACTTACTGAAGGTAGTGGGCATATTTAACTACAGTAGAATAAAAATAAGTTTTTATGTATGTATGTGTCCCATAAGAACTAGAGAAGTTTATATGTTTCCACCAGAGGTAGGCATCTAGAGGACATAGATACCTAGCTTGACCCCAATAGTGGGGTTACTTACTGAGTATTTTATACTCATCCTTTCACATGTTGTTGTTTTCAGGTAAAGGTAGAGATACACTGACGATTGACAAGTGGAATCCGTGATCGAGCCACTGGGACTAGTTTTATTCTTCCGTTCATGATATTTAGATTTCTTTTCATGTTTTTCAACTTTCAGTTTTGATGTTTGAAACTTACTATTAAGATTTGTTTTCAAACGTATTTATTATCATTTATGATTTATGGGTACCCTATTGTTTGTTTTTAATATTTTAATTTAATGAAGGTCTTTTGAATTTACCTTATTTATTTAGCATTTATTTCCCTATAAAAGGGTATCATTTTAAGTTCGATGCATGCATGTGTTTAGTAACGGCCTAACTTGAGTCCTAGGGGGGTCGTATTGTTACATAATATGTAGGTCCATTAGATCCCCTACTAGCTCATTAAGGTTAAAATAAGGATCAATTAATTTTTGGAATAATTTGAATGGTTCAAATTATTAAAGGAAATTTTATATTAATGTGATTAATATAAAGTATAATATAAAGATCGTGAGGTGCGCCTATTCGAGTTGTGGGTTAGAGCAGCTCAGCTGTTTTCCTTTGTTTTCCTGTTGTTTTTTGTTTTAATAATTAAATTAATATAATTTGATGGTATCGATTTAGTTAATCCTAAATAGGGTGCCACATTTTGGTATATTATTGTTGCTAATATAGTTTAATGTGCATGAGATGTATGTTTAAATTGTGTTGCTTATATATTGCATATGGTATGTCATATAGTTTAAAATCTCATCATAGGTTAAGCAAGATCATGCATCGTATTTAAATATAATTGTTATAATTAAATTTTAGGTTAATTCCTAAAGTATATACATGCATGATATCTTCTATATAAGTTGCATGATTATAAAATAGTTTGTATACTATGATGTTTTAATGTTTGATCAAAAGCATGTATGCTATATAATTTTTATTAATTATAATATAAATGTTATATTATGTATATCAATGAAAATCAATGATGCATTGAGTATGATATTGCCTAGATAAATATAATAGGTGTATTTATTATGTCAATCAAATGCATGTTATAGGTTCTAAATCATTAAAATATTAAAGTTATATGTTTAAAGAATTAGCAATGCCACGAGACAGGATCGAAATGCCAAAATACATTTTTCTTTCTCTTTTATATCTTAGATTCTTCTTTATTTTACATTCTAATATTGGTTTTGTCTATAGAAGCTATGTTAGGCTAAATTCTCATCGTTCTAAGGTTCGATGGATTTTAGGATTTTTGCTAAACACTTTTATGGATATTTAATTTAATTTACATGAATACTTTCTAGCATAATTGTTCCTAATGCTTTTGATGGTTTTATCAATGTTTTAATGATATCATGAATTAGAATTTTGCTTTAATGAGAGGGTCCTTAATTAGATTTAGCATGTTAGACTTTCGTTTGAACACATTAGAGTAGTCGGATAACAGAGATTGTTGATGAAGATTCTTAATATTTTACTTAATTATCTAGTTTCAAGCGATTAGTAATTAGTAAATAAGTGAGAGAAAAGATTATTTTCGAGTGATTCAATCAAGGTAAAAGACTTCTAGATTTAGGTATTGTAGTAATTGATTCAAGAAGTAAAACATTTGAGTTTAGTATGTAATTCCTTTGATGAAGCTTATTCCTTAGAATGTCTCTTTGTTGATATTCTCCATACTTTATCACTTTTAGTGCTTTCTTAGTTTAGATTTATTTTCATCACAAGTAGGTCCCCTAAATAAAATTGAAATAATCTCTAAATAGCTAAAAGGTTATCAATCCAATTTCCTAAGAACGATACTCGGCCAAGACCATTTTAACTATACTATTACTTGATATGTACACTTGTTTTACACCAAGATGTTGGCAATCAAAAGAATCTCTCTTATCTAAAAATCTTAGGTCTAAACACTTCCCTCATAGGAATTTTTTGTATGCAGGTATTGGTAAATCGTCTATCTTAATTTGGGTGAGGCATCTTATGGTTATGGGGCAAGGAGTTGACTATTTAAAAAAGAAGAAGAAGGGTGGGTAATGGTACCACTATCGAAATTTATGTAGATCAATGGGTGCCTCAAGAGAGAACATTCAAAATTCTCTCATATCCACGACTTTTGTTAAACCATTATGTCGGTAGCCTGATTAGTAACAACAATAGAAATGACCAAAAGATTGTGGATCTTTTCTTGAAGGAGGATGAAGAGTTAATCCAAGCATTCATTTAGCTCACACTCCTTCCATGAATCACTTTTTTCAGTACTATGATCGTAAATGGCTACACTTTATTAAAAATGGATACAAGTTAGCTTAAGATCTTGCTAGCGAGGCTTCTAGATCTACGAAACATCAAAGTAGAGATATGTAAGGCCTACAATGGAATATAAACATCCTCTAAAAAACAAAAATCTTTCAATGGCATGCTTGTATTAGAGTCGTTCTTGCTAAGTTAAATATTTATCACGGGGAAATTTGTGATTCAGGTTGTTACCATCTCCACAAAAGTGCTCTTGAAATGGAGCTTCATGTTATCTGTGATTGTAAACAAATGAGGAAATTTTGGAGAAGTTGGTTCCTATTCTTTCATATATTAACACAAAATATGCTAACTTTGCTTCTTCTTCTTCTTCTTCTTCTTCTTCTTTTTTAGAGGGTCTCAAATGCTTTAAGTTCGATGGAAATGGATAAGCATTCTACTCAGAGAAGTTTGAATTTGTTTCAGGCCCAAATGCCCTCTCTTTCGATTATTGATGATGTTCACATCAACTGCTGAAAGCACCTAAAAGGACTCTGATAAGCTTAATTTTGATGCTTCCTCCACCATTGGATAGGTGGAATTCGGAGCTGTTGTTCGTAATTCTAATGGTGAACCTTTGATATCGACACAAAAAGCTTTAGAATTCATCTACACCGCTGAGCTTACTTAGGTTGCTGTTCTACTGAATGGTATCATTACACTTGAAGAAGCAGAGATTTATCCTTTATGGGTTGAAACAAATTCAATGATTCTTTGATACTTAGTTGAAGGCCATAACTATTTCAACAATGAAGTCCAAGTGTTTGTTGGTGACATTAGAGCTTTTCGCCGATGAGGCATTATTTCAGGCTTCTATTTTTGTCAAAAAATCTGTAATATCGTTGCTCACATTCTGACATGTAATGCACGATAACCAAAGCTTCTGGTGTCTGACTTGAAGATCACCCCTTCGATGATGATGTAGGTTCTAATTTTTTTATATATTGTTAGTTTTTTTTCTTCTTTGTATTACTAAAAAAAATCACAAATTGTGTACTAAAATAAATTTCATGATTAATTGTTTTCTTTTTCTAAAAATATATTTGAAATATTTTTTCCCTAAGCGTCTAAGTCAAAACTAAGATCAAATGACAATTTCACTGCTGAAGACCTAGCACCATAACACTAGTGGATGATATAAAAGACAGTAGCCTCATCAGGCAACATTGTCATAACACATTATTAGCAAGGATGCATGGAGATGGCTATAGCCTAGATTACAATTAAGCATTACTTTATTTAAAAGTATAAATTCACTCAACATGTTATCCTCAATTAATTGCTGATCTTTGGAGTAATTTGGCTAAAAACTATCAAATTAAAATATCCATCAATATATTGGTTGTGCAACATCAATATTTAAGTTTAATAAATATCTTTGATATCCCATATCAATATTAAGGATGACAACAGGGCGGGGTGGGGCTGAGGATACGTTTCCCATATTTGTCCCTTGCCCCATTCCCATTTTGGGGGGTCGAGGTTGGGGAATCTTTACTCAGGGAACGAGTTCCATGGGAAAAATTCTTTTAAAATATTGTTATACACTTAATTGGTGGCCCTGAATGAAGATATATTTTATAATGGTAATAACTTTATTTTTAAGATATATTTTATATTTTATTAACTAAGGCCTCTTTAGTAACATTTGATTTTTGGTTTTTTAACTTTAAAAAATTAAGTCTATTAATAACTTGTACTTCTATAAGTTATTGTCTCTTGAAATTAGAATACTTAGAAGTATTTGATAAGAAAAACATTCAAGTTATAGGAAAATAGAGCAAAATTATTTTCCATGCATTCATTAAGTTCGAAAGAGAGCTCAAGTAAAAATCAAGTTGTTAATGTATTTCATATGTAGGAATATAAGCGAAAAGCAAGGAAAGGATACATGTGTCGAGACCAAAGGAAGACCATGCGATTAGCAGTTCATGAAGCAAGGAAATTCAAGGACAAGGCATGCGGCAAAGCAACCCAAGCAACAAACATGAGAACAAAATGTATCTACGGGACCACCGACAACTATAACAATGAATGCGCAAAAGTTAGCTGACGCGTACCACTGTCTGGTGTGGCAGAAGTGTCTCCATGCTCAACACTATATATACACCATTGCGCAAAGAAGAAAGCAACAATTTAATAGGGGATTCGAAGAAGAATTAATCAGTCTTCCAGAAGAATAGTTTCTCTGGAATTCGAGAGAATTTCCGTATAACCTTCTTTCCCATTCTTAAGGCTACCTTCTTTGGAGAGTTATTGCCATTAGCGCCAGAGAAGACTACTTAAAAGAGGAAACTCTCCCTTGTCCACTGCAGAGCACAAAACAACCACCGTATCAGATCGATGGAAGCAATATACAGTTGCCAATGATCATCATCGTCTTTCCCTTTCGTTCATCTTTTATTATATCTTTATCATTTTCTGTATTTCTATCTTTACACACTCTTAATCTATCTTTTAATAGACTTATTTTTATATTAATATATATCATGACTTCATCACCTTCTTCTTCCATTTTTTTGTCTTTCTATCCATCAGAAGCTAAATTCTAAGTGAGTTGGAATGAGTTAATCCTCATTCCAGCGAGCTTAATGATTAAGTGAATGTTCAGTCAGGTAATGGAACTTTAAATCTAAATCTTGATTTCTTTTATTCAATAGAATCATGAGATAACAATCAACTATTCGTGAGAGAAAGTGATTGTGAAATTCATTAACCCGAATAAGTGATGTGTTTAGAGATAAACTCCTCTTTATGTTCCATTCCAAATAATCTAAGCATGCATCATGGAAACATGATTTATATGGTTAACTCATCGAGAGGTGGAGTCATAAAGGTATGCAAAATGAACACGAGTCTATCATTAAGTTCAACGGTTGGGGATTGCTTATTCCAACTCTGCTCTTTCATTTGCTTTCTTTCCTAATCAACTTTTGTGCTATGCGTTCACTATCACACATCTACCACTACACATTCATCACTACATCTTCCATCGTTTATTTGCATTTCTCTATTTTATACTTTACACAACATCACCTACACCACCTTAATTTGATACACTTCTCCCTGCAGTTCATAATAGAAAATCATTAACTAAATTCATTTGTCATTTAATCAAGATCCTCACGTTCGACCTCGGTCTTCACTGAGACTACTTCCTAATTAGTTTATATTTGGACTTTTAGGAGAACATTTGTGTGAAGTATTATAAATTATTATCACATTATTAAGCATGATTGAGCATACAACACCTATGAACACTCATTCCACACAACATAAAATAACAGATATGATAGCTTATGAAAAAAGCTATAATAGACCTTTGATAATCTTTTTCTGACAACTCATGTTATTAAAAGTCTAAGACCTTTTATAGCATTTATGTAAGACCATAATAAATGTTATAATAGAGTAAGAAGATATAGCATATATACATTTCCATGAAAATATTTCATGTAAGAAGATATAGCATATATACATTTCCATGAAAATATTTCATAGTGTTAGTTATGAAGGCTATCTTTAATGTATAATAACTTCTTAATATTTACCATGTGGTAACTTTCTATTAATGTTACCTTTAACATATAATAACTTTTTCTTGATGTTATTATATATATATATATAACTTCATCCTACAATAAACTTATATATCAAAATTTCATAATCTACTTATATCACAAGTACTTATTTTAGCTAAGTACACACACGAAATACTTGATAATGCATCGAATATCATGGCTTCTTTTCATAATTGTAATTTCGTAATTCATTTATATATTAAAAATAAATAAACATTCCAATAATAAGGCTACGTTTACCAAACTATAATAAAAATTGGTGTAATCGGAATGAGATTTCATTGAAGGAGGGATCGTAATAGGTCAAAATCACAAACGCTATTGGATTGCTTTTGTTCGCGTTTATCTAAAATTATGAATCTATCGCATTTTACTATTACTGTTATCCTTATTACTGTTTGACCCTAACAATGACGGTAACCGTAGTAATAACAATAACACTAACGGTAAAGGTAACAATAAAGAGGGTTGAGACAAGGCGATCCTCTCTTCCCTTTCCTATTTCTTTTGTTTACAGATGTCCATAATAGAATTGTGGAGAAAAATGTGGGTCGCAAGATCTTGAACCCTTTTGAAGTGGGGGAGGATAAGATTGCACTCTCTCACCTCCAATTTGCTAATGACACTCTCTTCTTTTGTTCTGGCAAGGAGGATTCATTCTTGATCTTGAACCATATTCTTGTCTTCTTTGAAGAGATATTAGGGCTAAGGATTAATAGAGGCAAATACAGTTTAGTGGGCCTTCATTGTGATGTTAAGAAGCTTAATAGATGGGCGGCACTTGTGGGGTGTGCAATTGGCCACCTTCCCTCTTCCTATCTTGGTCTGCCTCTTGGTTGTTGTTCACCTCGTGATTTAAGTCTCAAAGTGTTTTGAATGAAAATAGAGAATGGTGATATGTGGATAAGATGAATGAAGATGTATGATAGATTAACTTCTCTCTAAGTGAGAAAGATAAGCGATCTGTTGGGGTGAATGCAAGCACACTTGTAATGCGTACAAGCTTTCCTAAATCAGATTCAAGTATAAATCTAACTCAGATTTCCTGATAAGTTCAGGGTTGAACACAAGAATTTTAAGAGATTCTAACGCAGACTTTGCATTATCTCAATTGTAGAGTTCCTAATTAATGTAAGTGAATATTATTTAGATTCATCTTCAATGCACTCATACAGGAAGATATGAGAGTTTAGATGACAAAAAAGGGAAAGTTATGCTTGAATGGTGCTGAGTGATGGCGATATGCGTTGATTCCAAGTGGAATGAACAAGCCAATGTAAATACAATGAAGATGATACATGTGCTTGTTTACAAACTGAATGTATGTGTTACGCGTCAGAATTTTGTTCCTTAGATCATATTAGTTCAACATTTCTCAATGTGAATGCCACATGTATTCCTATCTTTAGGGTGCATGTGTCGGTCACAAAAACAGACAAAAACGCAAGTAATTTTATCTCTAAACCTACTATGTGCTATAACTTGAGGTGTTCTATAGTTGTTCCTTCGAATGGTTTAACTATTTAATAACTTCAATCAACTAATCAGGATGATTAATGCATGGAGTTCAAGCATTCAACAACCACATACAAATTTGAATGTAAATAGATGAACAAATGATGAGTGATTAAAGGTAAGATTAAATTAAAGATAGCAAATGTTTTTACAGCAATCTCAAATGAATTGAATGGAATGATAAATGAAAGTAAGGCATAAAAAGAAAGAAGTCAAGCCACGGTATTCAATCTTTTGTCCTATTTGGCTCGATTTTAATGCTTGTTTCAACGAACTTGGTGAAGAAGTGATGAAGAATCCTCTCTCGAGCTTAAATCCAACAGCTCATCTTTTATCAACGATGAAAGTGATCTTTCCTCCTATCTCCTCAGGGGGAGAAGGCTCGTTTTTTGTGGTTTGTGGGGGTGTGCGCTATTTTGTGGGTGTAGTGGGATGAGTGGAACAATAGAATTTTTAAAGGAGGGGAGAGGGATCCTTGTGAATTTTAGTCCTTTGTGCATTATCATGTTGCTATTTGGGCTTTAAATCTGAAGGCCTTTTTTTAAGTATTCTATAGGTGTTATTTTTCTTAGTTGGATCCTCTTCCTTTAGAGGGTTCTCCCTTTTGTGGGCTAGTTTTTGTTGCCGTTGTATTCTTTCATTTTTTTCTCTCTCAATGAAAGTGGTTTTTCTTATAAAAAAAAAAAAAAGGATAAAAGGTAGGAGTATTAGTGGCAGTTGATATGTCAATGTCAAAGGACTTAGGAAGAACAATGTTGGAAAGAACATCAGGTTGTTTAGCCTCCAAAGTAACTATATTAAATGGAAAATTTTGTTCATGAAAAATTACATCCCTAGAGATGAAGAATCGACTATTTTCAATATCAAATAGCTTGTATCCTTTCATCCCAATTAGATAACCCATAAACATAGTAGGTAAAGAACTTGGAGCAAATTTGAATCGACCATTGGGTAAAGTTGATGCAAAACATAGACATCCAAAGGTTCTTAACAATGAATACTCAGCTATTTGACCAAGTAAAAGTTCATAGGGAATCTTCCAATTGATGACAGGAGAAGGAATATGGTTCATAAGATGAATGAAGGTTAAAACACATTCATTCCAAAATTGTAAAGGAACTCAAGGAAAGAATAAGGCCCTAGCAACATTCAAAATGTGTTGATGTTTTCTTCCAATAGAGTTTTGTTCTGGTCTACCCACACATGAATATTGATGAATAATTCCTTTTTAAAGAAAAAACCATTATCAAACTGAAAGTTTTTTTTTATCCTTTTACCATACTGAGTCTCCAAATACTCAAAAAATTGGGGTATAATACGTAGAAGATTATATTTATTGTTCAATATAAACACCCAAGTATATATACTTTGATCAACCAAAGAGAGAAAAATTATGACCAACATGTGAATGTGTAGATATGAGACCCCAAATACTAGCATGTAGTAGATCAAAAATAGCAATAGATACATGGTTATGTGAATTAAAAGATAACCTATTTGCTTAGCCAAAGGACATATTTCACATGGATAAGCATTATTCAACAAAAAAAAATCAAACAATAACATGTTTTTCAAAGCAGATAGACGATGTGGAAGGTCCAAGTCTAGAGTGCCAAACATTATGCGAAATTCTTGAAACAACAGTAACAAAAGAAGTCTTCAAAGAGTTGCCAAAACTTCATAAGGATGTTCAAGAATGTATAAACCATCATGTAATCTACCTCTGTCAATCGTCTTCAAAGTGCACTTTTCCTGAATATCACAATAATCAATCGAAAAACTTACAGAAAGAGTATCATCAGACAATAAGGCACTAATAGATAGCAAGTTATACTGAAACTCAGGAACAAATAGTACATGATCCAGTGCTATGGTTCCAAATAGAGTGACTAATCCAACAAAATTCACTAGAATTCGAGTGCTATTGGGCAAAACAACAGAGCTAGCAACAAGCTTCAATTTGGTAAACACATGTTATAGAAAACATATATGTGTGGTTGCTCCAGAATCAATAATCCAATCATCATGAGAAACATAAAAAGAACAAATACCTACTACATGTGTAATAGTATCAGAATCGACCTTCTCAACAAGTTTAGATTGAAGCATAGTGAGAATGTTATGGCATTGAGCAAGAGTATCTGATAACTTGTAGAAATAAAAGTTATTCTGTCTCTTTTATCTAAAATAATTAGGAAAAAACATTGAAAATGCGACAACTTAATGGAAAATTCATAGAGATAATAACATCATGGGATCACACACACATAAAAAGCCTTTGCTTACAAAGAGTTGTAAATCATGCATTGTTTAATGCAAGAAGTCTGTTTATGTGATCAGGTGGAAAGTCTTAATGCCAAAATGAAGATCACATAGTTAACCAATTTAGTGGATTCTTGCAATGGAAAGTGACACGACACGGGCAGTGGAAGTCAAATAAAAAAAATGGTTGGTAGTTGAGAAGAAAACTTCACGGCAGAACCAATGAACTTCTAATGTGCAGCAAGTGGCACATTAAGGTATGACATTTAATGCGCCTTATCAGCAAAATCATTAGTGAGAGAAAAGAAGTTGCCTCTGGACCCCTATAAATACTCCATAAAATTCCAAATGGCAAAAAAAAAAAAAAAAAAAAAAAAAGAAAAAAGAAAAAGAAAAGAAAAAAAAAGAAAAAGAAAGGGAGGAGAGAAGAGAGAACCAAGAAATTGGAAGAAACTCTGTCAAAATCTACTTCTCTTTAGAACCATTTATGAACCTTAAGTGAGAGCTTAGGTTTTCCTTGGAAACAAAAGATGAGCATCGTCGTCAACACAATCTAAGCGGAAGCAGTCATTGAAAAGCCAGAGGAAGCAAGAGATTGCATACCACGATTCGACCTTCTTTCTCCATTTTTCATTTATCTTAGTTGTATTTATATTGTGTAACATTGTGAAACATTCTTTTACCAATATGAATGTATATTTAGCTCATCATTTATCCATCCTTGTTATTGTCTTCATGAGCAACTAAATCACTTATGGGTTGAGAAGCATTTAACGAACATGAACTAAGTCAAAACATAAAGTTATGCATTCAACTTATTTTATACATGCTTATTGAATACTTGAACAAATTGAAAGATTATTCTGAGTAGATTAAACCTAGGTTTGGAAGAACTAAGGGTTTAGATTTCATAAACAAGAAGAAGGATCCTTTAGAAATAAAGAAATATCTCTTGCAATAAACATTCATCGCATGCATCCTAGAGATAGGATATTATGGCTTTGTTCACTAAAAATTGTAGGTTATAATTTCGAGTGATCTACTTGATTGCATTATTTATGCATTTACTTAGGAATGTGAGTGAATATTCTTCTCAACCTTTATCCATTCGAATTTAACACTCATCGCACAGACTATCTCACATAAATTGTATTGTCCGTCGTATTGTCATTTAACCAACCTTAGTGTTAGAATAGCATAAAACCAACTCATCACTCATTTAGCAATTTAGACGCGTCAAGATCAAAATAGTAATTTTCAATGTATACTTACAAAAGAATCCCTGAGTTCAACCCTTGACTCACCAGGACTCTAGCTAAACTTATACTTGGGTTCAACTAGATAAAACAGTGCATTATAAACTGATATTTAGCATTCATTTCATCGCATAGTAAAAACGTATAAAGTTTTTATGCCATTTTTGGAGATTGTGGTAACTAAGTGCGCTAAGATTATTGTTTTGATTTTCGTAGGTCTCGATTTTTGGAAGTATTGTATCTTTGGTTGTGAAAAGGATAAAAACATTTTAAGAGCGAGGGATCTATGCCTGAGCTTATATTCGACTCGGAGACCGAGAGGACTTTTTGTAGAAGACAAATGGCAAATAGAAAAAGATGATAGAGGAATAGAGCTTAAAGGATGACGGATCAGCGAGATCATCCTGAAGAGCCACAGGCAGTGATCAATAATAATATGAATGCTCTCACCAACCCGATTCTTTTGGAAAATGATTGCAATAGGCCCATTAGGGACTATGCGTCACCCAACTTGATTTCTCACCATGAATCATGCAACCAACTTTAGATGGAACTAGGTTTGAAATGAATCCTATAATGCGTCAATGATTATGACGGCTGGTCAGTTTGGGGGAAGGAAAGGTGAAGATCCTCATACTTATTTGAGGAGTTTCATTAAAATTGCAATACATTTGTATTCCCCAACTTCTCTCCAGAAGAAGTTCGGCTCCTATTGTTTCCAATTTCATTATGTGATGATGCCAAAAGGTGGGCATACTCACTTGAACCTAGTGAAATCACATTGTGGGAACAAGTAATAGAAAAGTTTATGAAAAAATACTTCCCACCAACGTAAAACGCGAAGAGAATAAGGGCAATTACAAACTTTTAGCAAAAAGATAATGACACACTCAGTGATGCGTGGGCAAGATTTAGGAGGTTAGTAAGAGACTGCCCGCATAACGAACTCCATGACTGCCTACATATGAGAGATTTTCTATTATGGTTTGAATTCAGTATTGCAAACAGATGTAAACGCCATCGCAGCATGCATAATGTTGGACAAAACATACATTAAAGCTAAAACATCCTTAATCAAATCTTGTAGAATCATGAAGAATGGAAAGAAAATGAACATGGCTCAAGGTCCAACGAAAAAAGACAAAATGATGATGCCATAGCATCGCTTCAAACACAGGTGAACACGATGACTAACCTATTATAGGTGATGACCATGACCAAATCCAGCACAAGAAATGGGCAAGTGAACACAGTTACTCAGATGACTAATGGAAACTATGTTCTATGTGAAGAACCTCACTCATTTGGGGAATGCTCGCATAACCTGAAATCCATCTACTTCATAAAAAACAACCTTTTTTCAAACACATACAATTCTGGTTGGCGAAACTACCCCAACTTTTCATGGGGAGGAAATCAGCAACCACAAGCCAACTCTCACAACACCCCTAGAGATGGACCACATGGGTTCCATTAAAGACAAAATAGGCATTAACAAGTAGCAAGCTCATCTCGACCACTAACCACATCTACTTTGGTATTTTTTTGAAGGAATATATACAAAAGAATGAAGCGGTTCTCCAAAACCAAGTAAAGTTGATTCGCAATCTTGAGATCCAAATGGGACAAATCGTAGGAGAGTTGAAGAAAAAACCACAAGGTTCACTTCCAAGCACTAGCGAGGTTCCTTGTAATGCGGGGAGTTCAGGAAAAGAATAATGTCAAGCAGTGACATTGAGAAGTGGACACATTACGATAGAAGTCTTGAAGGAAAAATGAAGCAAAACTATAAAGAAAGCACAAAAATATTCTTATGATGAAAACATTGATATTCAACCATCGCACGAAGTTCAAGAGGAACACAGAGGCACATTTGTAACAAGTTCTACATCAAAGGCATCGAATGAGGTACAACTGCCTCCTTTCTCACAGAAATTGAGAAAGAAAAACGATGAATGCCAATTTCAATGCTTTCTAGGAGTGTTAAAGCAACTACACATTAACATTCCATTCATAGAGGCGTTAGAGAAAATGCTAACGTATGCCAAATTCCTAAAGGATATTATATCCAAAAAGAGGAAAATGAAAAATTACGAAACAGTGGCATTGATGCAAGATTGCAACGCCATTATTCCCCCGAAGATGCAAGATCTAGGGTGTTTCACAATTCCCTGCTCCATTGGCGGAATTTACATAGGACATGACTTATGCAATATGGGAGCAAGTATTAATCTCATACTCTTGTCAATTTTCAAACAACAGGAAATTGGAGAGCTCACGCCTACCATAGTTACTCGACAATTAGTGGATTGCTCTTTGGTGCATCCAGAAGGAAGCTCGAAGATGTGCTTGTCAAAGTAGACAAATTCATTCTGCCAGCAGACTTCATCATATTAGCTTACAAAGTAGACAAAAACATGCCCATCATTTTGGGAAGACCTTTCCTATCTACGGGAAGAACCCAAATTAGCGTGCATAAAGGAGAAATTACGATGTAAGTCAACGAACAAAAGTTGAAATTTAACATCTTGAAAATGATGAGCTTCCCTAATGACGTCGAAGCATGCAGGACAGTTAAGTTGAAAGAAGAATGGCCTTGTAGGCTTGAACTTGAAATTGATAAAGAGATTGAATTGGAATATGAGTCGATCACAACAATTGAATCTTGTAATGCGGTGAAAGGGATACATAAGATTTTGAACCACTGAGTCGAGAAGGCAAAATCAAGCCTTTGCTTGAACAGTCACCAGTTCTGGAATTAAAAGCTTTTCCTACCCACTTAAAATACGCGTTCCCTGGTCAGGATGGCACCTTATCAGTCATTATCTCAACTAAACTTCCAGAGGATAAAGGGTATCAGTTCATCCTATTGCATGCACAAAATAAGACTTGATGAAGGAAAATGAGGATCTATTGAGCATCAGCATAGACTAAACCTTGTGATGAAGGTTAAAAAAGAGATCATCAAATGATTAGACATAGGAATTACTTTTCCAATTTTAGACAGCACATGGGTTAGTCCTGTACAATGTGTTCCAAAAAAGGGGAGGAATGAATGTAGTCACCAACCAGAACAACGAGCTAATTTCGATGCGTACAATCACAGGTTAGAGAATATGCCTGGACTATAGGAAGTTTAATGCAGCGACAAAAAAAGGACCACTTTTCCTTGCCATTCATTGATCAAATATTGGACAGATTAGGAGGGAATGATTTCTTCTATTTCCTAGATGGCTATGCTGCATGTAATCAAATCATGATCGCACTAGAAGATCAAGAAAAGACAACTTTCACATGCCTCATGGGACATTCGCCTTCCGGCACATGCCCTTTGGGCTGTGTAACGTGTCTAGCACCTTTCAAAGGTGCATGATAGCCATCTTTTCTGACTATCTTGAAGATTCAGTGGAAATATTTATGGTGACTTCTTGGTTTATGGCAAGACGTATGAAATATATCTAGCAAACCTCAAAAATATTTTGAAAATGTGCGAAGACACCAACCTAATCCTCGAGAATATAGTGAAAATGCTATGGCATTGAGCAAGAGTATTTGATAACTTGTAGAAATACAAGTTATTCTATCTCTTTTATCTAAAAAAATTAAGAAAAAGTGCTGAAAAATGCAACAGTTTAATGAGAAATTCATAGAGATAATAACATCATGCGATCACACACACACAAAGCCTTTGCTTATAAAGAGTTGTAAATTATGCTTTGTTTGGTGCAGAAAGTCTGTTTATGCGATCAGGTGTAAAGTCTTAATGCCACGAAGACCGCTTAGTTAACCAATTCAGTGGATTCTTACGATGGAAAGTGACGCGACATGGACAGTGAAAGTCAAATAAAAAAAATGGTTGGTAGCTGATAAGAAAGCTTCACGACAGAACTAATGAACTTCTGATGTGTAGTAGGCGGCATATTAGGGTATGGGATTTAATGTGCCTTATCAACACAATCATTAGTGAGAGAAAAGAAGCTGCCTTTGGATGCCTATAAATACTCCACAAGAATGCCATGCAAAAAAAAAAGAAAGAGAGGAGAGAAGAGAGAACTAAGAAATTGGAAGAGACTCTATCAAAATCCTTTCTTCTCTTTCGAACAATTCGCAAACCTTAAGTGAGAGCTTAGGTTTTCCTTGGAAGCAGAAGAGGATCATCGTCTTTAACACAATTTAAGTGAAGCAGTCATTGAAAAGCCAGAGGAAGCAAGAGATTGCATACCACGATTCGACCTTCTTTCTCCATTTTTCATTTATCTTAGTTGTATTTATATTGTGTAACATTGAGAAACATCTTTTACCAATATGAATGTATATTTAGCTCATCATTTATCCATCCTTGTTATTGTCTTCATGAGCAACTAAATCACTTATGGGTTGAAAAGCATTTAGCGAACATGAACTAAGTCAAAACATAAAGTTATGCGTTCAACTTATTTTATGCATGCTTATTGAATACTTGAACAAATCAAAAGTTTATTCTGAGTAGATTAAACCTAGGTTTGGAAGGACTAAGGATTTAAATTTTATAAAACAAGATAAGAGCTCGTTTAGAAATAAAGAAACATATCTCTTGCAATAAACACTCATGCATGCATCCTAGAGATATGATATTGTGGCGTACTGAAAGGTGTAGGTTATAATTTCGAGTGATCTACTTAAACATATGATTTATACATTTATTAGGAATGTTAGTAAATATTCTTCTCAACCCTACTTCTATCCATTCGAATTTAACACTCATTGCACAAATTGTCTCACATAGATTGTATTGTCCATTGCATTTCTCATTTAACCAACCTTAGCGTTAGAATAGCATAAAACCAACTCATCACTCATTTAGTAATTTAGACGCGTCAAGATTGAAACAGTAATTTTCAACGCATACTTACAAAGCAATCCTTGAGTTCGATCCTGGACTCACCAAGACTCTAGTTGAACTTACACTTGGGTTCGACTAGATAAAATAATGCATTATAAATCAACATTTAGCATTCATTTCATCGCATAGTAAAAATGCATCAGTATCATTATTCAATGTATTGCTAGATACAGAAGCTCCTTGAAGAGATTCAGTAGTAGTGTTTGCAGCAACATAATTATTAGTAGGAGCTTTATGAACTTGATTATTTGGACAAGCTTGACCTTTGTATCTATAACCAGGTGGATATCCATGAAGCTTGTAGCATTTATCAATCGTATTGCCAGAAAGATGATGTAGGTACAAACTGGTCTATTTTTGTTCTATCGTGTTGGATTAGAAGAAACACCCTGTTGTGACTATGAAATATTATCAAACTTATGAACCGCAAACGTTAGAGACGAAGTATTTTGAGTATAAGTAGGTTGATATTGTTCTGGTTGAATAATTAATGAAAAAGCTTTGTTTATGGTAGGAGGTGGATCCATAAGCAAGAACTGAGAGCGAGCATGACCAAAATCATCACTCAGTCTCATTAAGAAGCACAATAAATACTCAAATTGAACAAATTTTTCAATAGATTTAGCACCACCACATATTCATCTTCCACAAGTGCAACCTGATCAATAGGATATATATTCATCCCAAAGTCTTTTAACTTTTGTGTAATATATCATGACTGATTCTTGTTCTTGTTTGAAAGTGGACAAAGCGCGTTTAAGATGAAAAATGTGTGGTCCATTATACTTTTGGAATTGATCTTAACAAATCGCTCGAGCCAAATCAGAAACAAAATACATGAAGAAATTCCTATGGAATAGAGTTCAAAATCTAAGTAATAACAACATTATTGTTCCGAATCCACAAAGAAAGTAAATCATTTGTAGGTAGAACAATCAATCCATCGATAAAATCACGCTTGTTCCAAATTGACAAAGCAAGGATCATTGATCAGCTCCATGTAACATAATTGTAGAACAATCAATCCATCGATAAAATCGCGCTTGTTCCAAATTGACAAAGCAAGGATCATTGATCGGCTCCATGTAACATAATTATCATGAGTGAGAGGCTTGGTCAGAAGAACAAGATTTGAAGTACCATCGTGATGAAGAGTATAGGGGTTATTCGAAGAAGCAAGAAAATAGTACTGTTTGTGATGAAGAATTGAAGAATCAATCGGTTGAATCAAAGTCGACAAAGTTGAAATAGCCGCTAGAAAGACAGGCAGAAGAGAGAGATTAAATTGAAGTGATTGGTGGAAGAGATGAAGTGGATGAGTCCATGGCGTTCACACGCGAGAGGGAGGAAAAATTAAAGCTGATACCATAATAGATTTATGTAAATGAGAGGAAAAATGCCTCACTTTCATTAATTTCCATCAAAGTGTATATATACATCAGTGATAATTGTAAATAACGTAAAATGAACAATAACATAATAGTGTTATAATTAATAAAAAGCCTTTGCCATGAAGGGTTGAAACTGCCATTTGTTTTAGAACATAAAACCACAACAAATTTTTTTTAGAACAAAACATGGAAGGAAGTAGTGTTGTAGAGAAGAGAAATAGAGAGAAATTTAGCGATTAGGGCAAGAAGAGAAATATGAAAAGAAGACATGGGAAGGACTTCTGAAGCCAAACTATTGAAATAACCCCATGTTTGAAGCCAAGAGATTAGAAGTGGGAAAAAAATCAAAATGTAAAGAAGCCACAAAACAACTCACCACTTTGTTGTAAAGAAGAACCGTGTAGACTTGCGAACAAAACAGGTTGGATGAAGTGCACATGCTTCACATGCTTCACAAAACAGGTTGGCGAACGAAATCGTACGATTGTAGCGGTCGATGGACAAAGCTGCACAAGCTTCACGATTGTAATTGCTAAACTGTGGGGAAGTGGAGTTGAAACTAATGGAAGAGATATAAGTGCAGAATGAGAGGGGGGCTGAGGGAAAAGGGGGGTTTACAACAATATCAATCCTCAATTGTTAGCGCACACTTCTTTTTTTCCAAAAGTAATTGAGCTTTCCGCTTTGATTTCTTCTTTTTCTTTTTCGTTTCACCCCCTCTTTTTATAGCACATTTAATAAAAAGCTATAATCAAAAGTTATTAAAGAGGGCTGTGCAACCTCTAAATTTCTTAGTTTATTATCACTTTTTTCCAATATTTTAAAAAACCATTCTAAATTTTGAAAACTATAAAAATAGTTCTTAAAAACTATTTTTATTTTTGAAATTTAGCTAAAAATTAATTCTTTTATTTTAAAAAAACGTAAATTATGGTAAGAAATAAATATATATATATATATATTTAATTTACAGAAATCCAAAACCAAATTGTTATCTATGACCTAAATGATAGCTATTCAGTGATTAGGCATATCATGCTTTTATATATACATTTATACAATTTTCATCCATAAAATCGAAAGGATACCTAATTCAAGTCAATTTTTTTCCACATAAAAAAAATCTAATGCAAGTCATAATAACTTGCTTAATTCATTCAATGTGGTAAAAAGAAATGTAGCCATAAAAAAAATTATAACACTAATATTTAGTCACCACTATGTGCGTCTATATCATTTTAAAAGAATTGATCAAATTTTTAGTTTACACAAATACTTTAAAAACACATAATAGACCCTTAAACTTTCAATTTCCCAATTAGATTCATAAATTAAAATTTAAAAAAAAAAAAGTAAAACAAGTCAACAATATTAAGCTGGAAGTTGATAGATGTATTAGACGCTAAATTTTGGAAGTATCTCTCAAAATCTTACAAACCACAAAATTGAAATTTAAGAATGTTAGGGACTTTTTAAAGAATATAAGAAAAACTCGGGATCAAATAATATATTTAGCTCAAAAGATTATAACACAAAATTTCACCAACTCCTAGACCGTTAATTTTCCTTTAACTTATCATGAAGACTATACAGTATACATTATTCAACTTTCAAACAAGTGAAGGGTTAATCTCCCTAAAACTTACCATGTCAGGGAAAGTTTCACTCGAAGCATCAATTTCCATCTCGTTTTTTTTTTATCAATCACCAGAAATCTCCACAAGAACAAGAACCCCCTTTAAAGTGATGGAACCGAGTCACATCTCTAACAACTACTTCCCGCCTATATATCTCTGATATGAACACCATTGCGGTGTGGCAGTCCCCACAAATTCTCAAGTTCTTCGTCACCCGGAGAATGGTTTCAGCAGAAGTATTGAGAATCCCGAATGCAACAGCGAGCTTCTCACTGTGTGCAATGAGGTTGAATTCTTTCTCTTCCTCGCTGATGTCATGCAACACATAGCTTGTATCAGGAACATAGCCAGCTGCTTTCATCTTCTCTGGCAATGCCTCCAAGAACATGTAGATTTCCTTGGCTTGAGGGTGGGACGTATCGCCACCGAGAAACATATGTGTTTTGCCATCGATCTCGATCCAACTGTAACCTGGACTTTTCATTGTCCCCTGAAGTTTCAGAATTGCTCTCACTTTGTCAACTTCCTGCCACCTTCCAGCTTCAGCATACATGTTTGAAAGCAGGACGTAGTTGCCAGTGTTTTCTGGTTCTAGGACAAAAAGCCTTCTTGCTGCAGTTTCTGCCATTTCCAGATTGCGGTATTTTCGGCAGGCGGCTAATAGTGAACCCCAAATGCTTGGTCCTGCTGCCATTGGCATTTCGTCTATAAGTTTGCTTGCTTCAGCTAATCTCCCTGCTCGACCTAAGAGATCGACAACACAAGCATAATGCTCAGCTCTGGGATTGATCGAATATCTGGTGCTCATGTAGTTGAAGTACTTTAAACCGACATCAACAAGACCTGAATGGCTGCAACCAGATAACAATCCTGTGAATGTAATGTCGTCCGGCTGAATGCCTGCTTGGATCATCTCCCGAAAGGTTGACACTGCTTCAAGCCCATGTCCATAGGAAGCATAAGCAGTTATCATGGTATTCCAAGCAACCAAATTCTTTTCACTTCTATTAAGCCTATCGAAACAGTTGCGAGCATCGGCTAAGCTTCCACATTTTGCATACATTGCAGTAAGGGCAATCAGCACAGAAGCATTTGAATTCAATCCCATCCGACAAGCTAACTCATGAATCTGCCTTCCGCGTTCGAGTGCCGATGATTGTGCACAAGCTGGGAGGACACTCATTATAGTCACCCAGTTGGGTCTTATTCCTGAATCTTCTTTCATCATTTCATCAAACAAATTTAATGCTTGCTGCGCCAAGCCGCTCTGTGAGTATCCAGAAATCATAGTCGTCCAAGAGACAATATTCCTCCATGGCATTCTCTCGAAAATCGCCATTGCAGCATCAATACACCCACTCTTCATATAACTAGCAAGTAAAGCATTCCAAGCCGAAACATCTCTAACAGTCATATTATCAAACACCTTACCCGCATCATTTATTTCACCACATTTTCCATACATATCAATCAAAGAAGTAGCCACATACAAATCAAACTGCAACCCAATTCTCAAAACTATTCCATGAACACATTTCCCCATCCAAACACTCAATAAATCCACAGAAGACTTGAGAACAAAAGGGAAAGTAAAGTAATCCCCTGTAAAGCCCCAGGAATGCATAGAAAAATAAGTGGCAGCAGTTCTTTCCGCAAACCCATATCGTGAATAGGCTCGAATCATTGAATTAAACAAGAGAGAGGAAGGCTCACTAATCCGATTGAAGACCGAAATAGAGGAATCAATATCACCGGAACTGGCATAAAACGCAACCATCTTGGAGCCAACCAGCCCGGTGGGCTGAAGGCCACGGAGAAGCATGTGGGCGTGAACTTGGTGGCCCAATCTCAACAAGTTTAGGCCAGTAAGGAACTGGAAAACGGGGGCATAAGATGGAATCGGAGGTGGGTCCAGCGCAAAGAGCGGGCGCAGGAGGTTGCGGAGAGTCGCAGAGAGAGAACGGCGAGAGATTGAGCATTTGAATGGTGAGTATGATGGTGGAGGGATGTCGATGCGAGGGGAACCAGAATAAGAATGGAGGATTCGAAAGAGAAGGTGATTAGGATTTGGGATGGAGATCGATAGCCGAATGCCATTGTGCATTTTGTGCATTGACAGTCGTCAGGTTTTTCTTTGGTGGCCTTCGCATCGCAAGGGAGAGGAATGGAGGGAAAAGATTACTTTGTATTTTCTTTCTCCTCATGAGGAATACTGTGTGCATCGAGAGCTATATTAGGTTTTACACACTAAAAACCTGTGCAATGGCTTTTGTCGATAGATGGGCAAACCACTTCATACTTAATAGATCAATGGAAGTAAAAAAAATGATCCCATTTAATTACTTTGATGTTATTTACTTATATTTTGCATTTGTATTGACACATAGGTCCCACATTCAAATTTGTAATAAAATAACGCAATCTAATTGATGAATAAGGAATACTCAATCTGATTGCACCTGAAAATTACGTCTTATTGTTACGGTTACGGTTACCGTTATAGTTATTGCTACGGCTACTATTATTGTTATTATTACAACTGAAAAATTATCAATTTTGACATCTTTATTGTTATCTTTACCGTTACCGTTACCGCTTAACCCTTAGAGGTAGAGATAGAGATAACGGTAATAGTAAATTTGACAAAATTCATAATTTTAAGTAAATGCGATCAAAATCAATCTAATTACGTTTACGATTCAAGCTCATTACAATTGACCCATCAATGAAATTTTAGTACGACCACACCAATTTTCATTACGGTTTGGTAAACGTGGCCTTAAGTATGAGTGATTACCTGATTTTTGCTACACATGTGGCGGCCCTTGGGTGTAAGCAGTAGGTGTTGGAGATGATGTCCTGAACTCTCGTTGGGTCCTGTAGTTTGTAAACACTATATTGAACAAACGTTTGTGATGTAATAATATATGATATTTTCTTCACTATTGTCTATGGAACATTGGATGTTTTATTTGCTTTACCACAAACCAATAAACTAAGATCACTGGTTGTCGTTGTAACTTAACCATGTATGTGGAGACATACAGGTGAATCATGTCTTAAGTAATAACCAACATTGTCTGTAGTATATGGATATAGGAGGGAAACCTTATATTGGTAATGCTACGGATTCGGCCCGCTTTGTAGAATAGTTTTAAGTGTTGTGACTTGCTACAGATGGTCTGATCCTGATCATTCATGTGGAGACATGTGAGCGAGGACGTCTTATACAAAGAAGTTTGTATAAAACCGGACCATGAAGTGTTATAGTCTCGTTATATAATGTCGTTCATGATAGAGATTTCACTTCACTAGGATGACCATAGGTAACATGACCTCAATCTTGAGTGAGTTGGGAACTCTTGCCTTTGAAGGCGGTCCTTTGATTTACATGGGTGTGAGTGACCAAATTGCCGATTTAAACCTACCACTTTGGGGATTCGTCTGATTTGGGAGCTGGGAACTCAGCTACACAAGATGAAATTCACTCCTTCCCCGACGCAGGGGTAAGTAAATAGATTACTCACTTAAGGGTTGATTCCAGGGCTTGAATGATGTGGCGCCACACATCTTCTCATGGCCTGAGAGGTGTCCACACATAGTAGGACTATGTTGTATTGTTCATTAGAGGGATCAGTGGTACTTAAAGAGTTAGATGTAACTACAGGGGCAAAATGGTAAATTGGCCTAGCCGTACTTACGAGCATCTATGAAGGGTTATCGTACTATTGATTGATTATATCCGATGGATACATAAATATATCTGTGGTGAGAAGAGTGCAGGTGCCGATCTTTAGTGGAATGCCTGGCAGTTAACGGATGGTGGATCTCGTGGCTAAAGAGTTTAGTCAACTATTCACGTGTCGTTGGAGCTTCAAGCCACAGGCCCATAAGGTCCCCTTGGTAGTTCAATGTATTCAAGTTGAGAATCAGTTTTTGGTCCAGTTTGAAGTGTTCAAATTGACAAGAGAGAGTTCGATTATATATGATATGATTGAACTGGTCAATTATATATGATATAGTTGACATGATGTATGAGATACATTAATTGGAGGAAAAGGATATAAATATGATTTATATCTAGTGGAGGAGAAAAAGACTATGGTTCATATGTTGCATATGATGTGATATTAAACCATAGGTTATAAATATAATATAATTATATTTATTTTTAATTAAACAATTATAGGATCATTGTTGGCGGTTTTTTCTCCGTAACTGAATGAGATAATGGGAGGTTGCAATCAGTTTTCGTAACTGAAAAATAAAATGAAAATAGTTTTCATTTTGCAAAGACATTAGATAATCGTTCACCGATTAGTACATTGCCCATCGCCTAGGAAACCGAGTGAATACACGATAGCTCAAAGTTTATTAAACAATTTTGTACACGCGTGCTTTTCCTAAATGATCGTGTACACGTGTGCCTTTCCTAAACGATCACATATTATTACCTAAACGATCGTTTAGCTTTTTCTAAGCGATCGTGTGCCCGAGCGTTTCACTAAACGATCAACCCCAGTTTACTACATGATCGTGTACCTTTACCTAAACGATCAAGCATCCGTCTATATGATAGACTTTCGATATCTCCTACTTACTTGGTCGTGGTAAACGATCGTTCCTTCCTCATTCCCTCTACTAAATCCAACAGAGCCCACATCTCCTGGATTCTTACTCCGAGAATACTGAGGTTTCCGAGTGGTTGTATCCTCTATTGTTTCCTTGTTCGTGAAGAGTCCGTTTGTGGTAGACGACAACGAGATTTGGTGGACGATAGGCTTAACAATCTCAGCGACAACGAGATTAGCTAGATTGACGAGAGCAAGATTTAAAGAGAAGAAGAGTTCTTCAACTAGTATGTATCTCGTCCCTTTGTTGTTTATGTTTCAAAGCATGCCATAACATTTGTTGTTAAATGCATAACTAGTATGTTTAATTGTGAATGCGGTATTTCTGTCACAATGAGTTTGGAACGATCTTGCTTCCGCTCAGAGGTACTCTTTTATAAGAGTTCCTTCAGTAGGGTGTTCAAATGACCCGACAACCCAAACATCTCGGACTATCTAACCCAAATTATAAGAGTTAGGTTGGGTTAGTTTTAATTTTGGGTTGGTTCTAGTCTCAGGTTGCATTTTTTAAAAAATCGAGTTGACCTAACCCAACTATATATATATATATATATATATATATATATATATATATATATATGTATGTATATATGTATGTATGTATGTATGTATGTATGTATGTATGTATGTATGTATGTATGTATAAATAAATAACTCTTAGGGTTCTTACGTTCTCTATCTTGTGCTGCTCACGCTCAGTCTTCATTCCTCTACCCAACCTCATTCACACTTCGTTCATCTCCTCAACCTAACCTTAGTCCCTCTCTATCTTTCCCTCTTTCAATTTTGTCCCTAGCTCTCCCTCTTTCGTCCATCTTCAAATCTCCCTCTTTCGACCATTCGTGATCATCAAACTACGTTTCAACCGTCTATCTTCTTCAACTTCATTTCCAATCAACTAACTAACCTCAAGCTTCAGTCATTCGTTCCTTATACTTTGCCTCAGACTTCGTTCTGGTTTTGTTTCGGTTGTTCGTCTTCTTCAAATTCAGTTCATGTTCGTAAGCTTCTGTTCGTCACTTTATCTTCTTCACAACCCGAAAAATCCAACCCAACCCAACCTAAATTTAAGGGTTGGGTTCGAAACCCTATTTGGGGCATTCAAGTAGCCAACTCGACCAACCCGAATTTTTGAGTTGGTCTAAAAATTTTTCCTAACCCAACCCGCATACATCCCTAATGAGTATAGACTGAATGAATTATTTGGACGATAAAGGGGTTGTGTCGTGGGCAATGATAGGAGCTCAGACACTTAGGGTATTTGTTTCAAGGATTGGGTTTGAATAGTAAACACTATTCAAATTCATGGGTTACACTTTTTTTTTGGGTAATTGCAATTGATTGCATTTTTAAGAATAATAACCAAGTGTGTAACATCATTTAAAAAAATTGCAAATATAGCCAAGTTTATCAGCGATAGACTTCTATCGTTGATAGACTCTTACCAGTGATATGGTCTATCACTGATAGACTCCTACCAATAATATGGTCTATAACTGATAGACTATTTAAATATTTAGGAAGTTTGTCGGCCAACTTTCAGATACAACCTCTGGTGACCACCACCGACCAACTTCAACCACCATCTTCGATGACCGTTGTCAACCAACCTCCAGTCGCACTTCCAACGACCTTGACTGAACTCCGACAGTCATTAGCTAACTTTGGAAAACATTAATAAACATACTTTTAGTATATAACAAACCAAACAAACTTATCTATAAAAATACTTCTAAGAAAGAGTTGTCAAACACATGTGTGTTTTTATTTTAAGGAGTTATTTTTTTCTTTTTTTCTTTTTTTTTATATCAATAGTGTTTAAATAAAAATGAATTTTTGAAAAACAGTTTTTCTAAGTCATTTCAAACAGATGCTTATTTAAATTACAAAAATATTTTTTAAAATATATTTTCTCTTCCTTTTAGTTCTTTTTTCGGTTGGAGTTTTTTCTTTTTAATTATTATTATTTATTATATTTTCTTTTTTAATTCCCTTTCTTCCCTTCTTTGTATATATTCCTCTATTTTAGGTGATTTCATTTATTTTCTTCGATTTCCTCGCTATAAATCGATCACTACAAAAAACATCCCTTATATGTTTCTTCTTCTTCTTATTATTATTATACATTTTTTAATAAAAATTAAATAGTAAAGAGGGCTAAAAAGTAAATTGTACTAGATTTTTGTGCAAAACAATAGCCCATTAGATTGTAATTTATAATTAAGTATATTTATTTAGACTATATGGATAGAAAACCCTAATTTAAATTAGTTAAAGTGGAAAAAAGTCTATATAACAATTTTATTTCAAAACCTAGTAAAATAAAAATATTAAAATATTAAAATAATGAATTAAATAAGATTATAATTTTGGTCAAATCTCTATTTCAAAATTACAAAAAAAAAAAAAAAAAACAAATATTCTTCTAAATTTTTTTAGATTATTTTAAACTTAACTATATTAAAATAATTAAGATAACTATATTAAAATAATTAAGATGACAATTTTAAACTAATGTAAAATCTAACCACTGATAAAATTTAAGAAAATATTAACTACACTTTAAACACTGTTTTCTTAAACTCAGACTACCAAATGCCCCTAGGGTTTTATAGAACCGGAATCAGAATCTTGGAACAAAGGAGATGATTCTACTGGAACTCAAATTCAGATCCTCATCCAAATCATGAAATGGAAATTAATTATGAAAGATTCATTTGATAGGGTTATTCAACTAGGGTTTTACCAAGGGAGAAGGGGAAGATGATAATTAATTATTTTAAGGGCTAACAAGAGAACTAACATTTTTCAAACTTTCATTTTGAAAAATAGCAAGATGTATTTAGGTTAGTAAAAATAGCAAAATAAATTTGAATTTAATTAATTACTAATTATTAAATTAAAAAAATATCCCGAATAGTATCTACGATTAGTTTATTCCAAACATACATATATTTTAAAATCATAACAACCTAGATTTTATTGATATTTAAAATATATTTTATTTAAAGAAAATATGATTTGGTTCAACCTTCTAAGAACTAAGTTACAATCAAACCTCCTAAGAAACTAAAATATGATCTAAACATCTAAAATAAATGGCTTACATTTCTTCAAGATTAAAACACTAAAATCTCATTTGAACTCCAAAACTGAAGAAACCCCCAATTGCAAATTAAAATTGATTGACAGAAAAAAAAAATTATAGTGTAAACCTTAGGGATCTTGTTCCTCTGCCGATTGAGCTTTACAACACAACAAAAGTTGGTGAAAATGTGAGATTTGCTACAAAAGTTGGAGAATGGGATAGTTATTATAGAGAAATGAGAAGGGAAAAGAAACTCGAACAATCAATAGCAGTTTGACAATGGCGTGAAGATGGAGTTAGAGACATAGATTGAATAATATGGAATTTTAGAATCAGAAAAAATAAAAAATAAAAAATAAAAAAATAAGAAACAAGATGTAGATATGAGATTTTAAAAAGAGAGGTGAGATTCGATTTGTAGATGAAGATGTATGATTTTAACATTTTTTTAATAAGATTTTAAAAGAATTTTAGATTCAAAATATGGAGGGTTGCTTCAAATCTTTGAATATCAATATATAATTACATTGAAATTAAATATAATGTTGAGGGCATTTTAGGATAAAAGAAAGTCATCATCAGGTGTAAATGAATTCTTTCACCAAGATTTTGAAATTCTTTTTACCAAATTCACAAATGAAACATAAAAATATGTTGTTGCGGTCCAATTTTCCTTTTCTTTAATAGATATTCATTAAAATTGTTGTTAGAATGAGAAATTTTGGACCAATAAACAATTGTCATATCATTTCTTAAATTAATGACGAAATTACGAATCATCAAATTTAGGACTAATTACAAGCTGACATGTGCCTCAAATTGGAATTGAAGACATAAGTTGGTAGATTCTAATGATGCCACTTGTTTTCATCATGGCTTGGGAGTAGATAAAATAAATTTGGTTAAATTTGATATTATAATTTGAGCTAAGATTCAATTGAGTACATAAATAGGTTTAATTTGGTCCAAATACCAAATTAGGCTCAAATGAAATTGGCCCAAGAGTCAAATCCATGGACCAACCATGCTCAATCCCACAAAGCCCACCAAAGAACTCTATAAATAGAGGAGTTTTTTTTTTTTTAATTTGTAGGAGTCGAAAATTTTTACATTCTAAAGGACCCTAGAGAGAATTCTTCCAACAATTAGAAGACTCCCTAACTTTTAAAACCGACCGTACTTGAAGCCTGAAGTCCTTTGTAGATATCAACATTCTTCCAAGATTTCAACTTCAAGAACATCCCACTTCCTCAAATCAAAGCGTACGCATTCAACCGAGAGAGAATGAAAGGATCAAGAACTAGAGATCAAATCATATCACATCAAATCAACAACAACACAAGTTTAACTCCACGGAATACGTTTCTCTGGAAAATTTGTGCAAACAATTTGCATGCCCAATGGGAACATAATTTTAAATTTTGGATAAAATTTGGAATATGACCAAATTTTAATTTGAGGTTTTATCCACAATTTAATTTGAAGTAAAATCTCAACTTGAATAATTTGAATTTAGGATAAAAGTTGGGATAAAATTTGGTAATATGACCAAACTTTTGTTGGAGTTGATGCTCTAAAGTCTCGTGTCTTGTAGTTTGTAAACAGTATGTACGAACACTTGTGTTGTTAATATATAATATTTACTTCACATCTTGTATTTTGCTCGGTTAATTATTTTATTTGCTTTACCACAAACCAATAAACATAAAATCTCTGATTATCTGTATATGACTCAAGCATGTATGTGGTGACATACAAGTGGATCATGTCTTGAGTGATAACCAAAATGGTCTGTAGTATATGGATATAGGAGGGAAACCTTATCCTTAATGCTACGGACGCGACCCGCTTTGTGTAATGGTCACAAGTGTTGTGACTTGTCACAGATGTCTGATCTTGATCATTCATGTTAGGGACATGTGAGCGGGGACGTCCTATACAAAGAGTTTGTATAAGACCTAACCACGAACTTTTAACGTCTCGTTATATAACATCGTTCAAGATAGAGACTTCACTTCACTAGGATGACCATAGGTAACATGACCTCAATCCTGAGTGAGTTGAGAACTCCTACCATTGAGGGCGGTCCTTTGATTTGTGTAGGTGCGAGTGGCCAGGTCGCCGATTCAAACCTACCATTTTGAGGATTCGTCTGATTTGGGAGCTGAGAACTCAACTACACAAGATGGAATTCACTCCTTCCCCGAGAAAGGGGTAAGTAGATAGATGGCTTCCTTAATGGTTGATTCCGGGGCTTGAACGATGTGGCGCCACACACCTTCTCTTAGCCCAAGAGGTGTTCACACATAGTTGGACTATGTTATATTGTTCATTAGAGGAATCAGTGGTACTTAAGGAGTGAGATGTAACTATAGGGGCAAAACGATAAATTGACCCAACTGTACTTACGAGTATTTGTGAAGGGTCATCGTACTCATGATTGGTTATATCTGATGGACACAAAAATATATATGTGATAAGAAGAGTTCAGCTGTTGGTCTTTAGTGGAATCACTGATAGTTAACGGATGGTGGATCTTGTGGCTAAAGAGTTTAGTCTGCTATTCACGTTCCGTTGGAGCTTCGAGCCACAGGTCCATTAGGTCCCCTGGATAGCTTGGATAAAGTCGAGAACTAGTGTTTGTGTTAATTTAAAATGTTCAAATTGACAAGAGGAAGTTCAATTATATATGATATAATTGGACTGGTTAATTATATATGATATAATTGGCTAAATGTATGAGATACATTAATTATGGAGGAAATTAGATATAAATATGATTTATTCAAGTAGAGGAGAAAATACTATAGTAGATATGTGATATCAAACTAAAAGAATAAATATAATATGATTATATTTATTATAATTAATTTGATAATTATATATGATAATTAACCAATTCTGGTAGCGGGCAGCGCTGGTATGGTAACCGGCAGAGGTTAAAAATGAAAAGATTTTTTCATTTTTTGTATAATGCATTTCATATTTTTCGCCGCCCAGAAGAATTGAAAATGATCGCCCAGAGCCTATACGATAGTAGCGATACCACCTAAACGTAAATCGTCTACCTCACCATTTCTCTAAACGATCGTATACGTTTTTCTTAAATGATGGTTCAGCTTTTTCATACACGATCGTGTAGCTCCTCTATACGATAAGCACTCCGCTATATGATAGCACTATATTATCTCCCACTTGTTTATCGTCTACACGACTCGTTGACCTCCGTCCTCTACAAATCTCAGCGAAAGTCACTCTTATGCGGTTTTCACTCTGAGAATACCCCGGGGTTCTTTAGTGGTGGTGTCATCCCCACTGCAGTGTTCGAATGTTTCGGTGATTGATCGTGCTGTTGCGAGTTCAACATTCCAGCGGGGGTTGGTAGATCTATTGGAGGTATTCGCTGCATGGTTTAGAAGTTCAAGAAGAGTGCTCAACTAGTATTGAACCCTTTCTATTAATTTATTTTGTCTTAGCAAGCCATGAAGTAGATTTATTATCAATAAATGTATGTATTGAATGGTATATTCCTTTTGTATTTCGTCACTGTGAGATCAAAGCGAACTGAACACGCTCTGGAAACCTCCGTATGAAGATCCTTCAAATTCGTATAAGAGACAGGTTTCTGAACTCCGATTTCATCTATTTGCAACGAAATTTTGGAAAAAAAAAAATTACCATGTCATTTGGGGGGCATTTCTACGCTGTTTTAATTATTACAATCTGCTAATGTGATGTTGCCGGATTAATTGGATGTTTTCGGAATGCAATAGCCTCGATTTGTTCAAAATCTTTTACATTTAAACGTAATTTGTAAAGGCCCCTACAGTTTGGGCATTAAAGATGTTGTTGAGGTTTAGTAATTCAAAGTTTTGTTTGAGTATCTGAATCGTTTCAATGGAGCGAAGTCTGGCTCAAGCGTTGCGGACTCTTCGAGGAAGAAGCGATCTAGGGTTGATCGCATTCGTGCAAAGAAAGTTCTATCGAGATCGTTGTCCATTGCATCGTAAAGATGAAGAGCAGTACGCGATCGCTGCGTTGATCATCGCGTTAAAACGAATGGGGATATGCGATCAAACAAGTTGGTCGCATTCGGGTTGAATGATGCGGCACACGCATCGCTAGATATGCGTTTAATGCGCGCGGACGCTAGACAAGATCGTTTAGGTCAGTAGCTTCATCGCTTATAACTGACTAAACGATCACTTAGCATCGCAAAGGTAAATCGTTTACCAAAGTGCATGCATATGTTAGACGATAAGACGCTGACGTTCCAGTATCGGTTTAAAGTGCGCGCGCTAGACGATCGTTTAGGTCAGGCAAGCTCATCGCTTAGTACGCTGACTAAAACGTAACTCTTAATAACTCAAGGTAAATCGTTTACCTATTGTCGCGCTACACGATCGCATGGACGATTAGGCTTCGCAGCTTCATCGTCGTCTACGCAATCGTTTACTTTTTCTCCTATTGTCTAGTATGCACTGAACGATCGTCTACCTGCTGGAGTTTGCTACATGATGAAGACCCCCTGGCAGTTCAAGACCCAGTTTGGCTGTGAACTGGTTTGCTCGATGAAAAATGTAGTAGATAGGGTTTTTCATTCCGATTCTTAGTGTAAAGGCTCATTCCAGTCCATTAATTTTTTTGTTTATTATATGCGATGTATATTTTATATGTTATATAGTATGCACATATAATAAATCCCACCTTAGGTTATGCAATGATCATGCATCATCTCTTTATTGTAATTGTTATAATTTAGAGAAGCATGATTTTAATTATGTAAGAGCATGCTCATGCATCATATAATATAAGAGTTATATTTATGCATACATAAAAAGCATAGACATGCATCATCTTTATATTATAATTGTTATAGTATAAGGGTGAATGATAACATGTTTGCTTGGTTATTACGCGTTATATAAAAGTTATATATAGTATTGACCGGATATTGCGTGAAGCATGACACATAGGTTACTTTATAAATGTTATAAACACCTCGTTATGCTCAATGGTTTTAGTTGTTTCTTTTTAAAAGTTAAAGAGAAATTAGAACTAAAAGAAATAAGAAAGACATGCAAGCTCACTTGGGTTTAAATTCATGGTTTTAAAATGTTTAAAACTTGGATCACATAGACCGAAGATCACGGTTCTAATATGATTAAAAACCCTAAGGCTTTAATCTTTTAATCAGTTTAATAGGATTAAATTGGCTAATAAAAGGTTAAAGTGTAGCAAATCTATCTATAAGGGACCTTTTGTCTAAGGCGGGTTCTGTCTAGACTGGGGTATTTAAGTTGACGAAAATGTAACACCCCTACCTGGAAACTTACCTAGAAAGGTGAATTAGATAGATTTGATGCATGCATGCAAGTTAAGGACAGTCCATTGAAGTGTTTAAATGTGACGTACTTGAACTTGTTTAGATTTCATAGACAAACGTTGTTTATAGGCAGAGTTTAAAAAGACGACTTAGACTAAAATCAGTAGCCGGATTGTCTAGGTTAATGAACCCCTAGGTAGAACATTCAGTGGGAGGTACTTGAGGCATAAGATGCTTCACTTAAACCTTTCAATTTTCTCTTAAATAGTCCACACCTTGAGATCTATCCTCGGCCTCGCAGCACCTTTGGCGTGTCCTCTCAATGGATGGTGTTTGGTAGGTCAATATCAAGGTGGATGGAGAGAATGTTCATAGTAAGTAGGAGCGGAAAGTGCGACAGCATATCCCTTGGTCTCCCTCGTTAGGTTGAATAAAGTTACTGCACATTACCTCGAGGCACCCTGGGAGTGTCCCTCTAAAGGATCGTAGTTTTGTGCGTTTCTTTATTTGATCTCTTGTAAGAGGATAAGGTAACTTACTCTCTTTTCCTAATCTGTCTTTTTCCTATGGTAAACGCATTAGGGCGGGACTCTGGCACCGAAAACGAGGGGTTACACTTACGCGGAATAGTTAAAGTTTAACGATTCTGGACCGAAAAATGGTGGCTATTAGGTTCAGTTCCAAGAGTTGGTTCTACCTAATGGTTGACAATGTCTCATCCCAGTGAAGGGGTAACTTATCACCCCACCGATGGCGTTTGTCCTGACGCACTGGGGTATCATTGAAAAATAGAAGTCTATAACTTAGGGTATCTGTTTT
>NC_052349.1:33137137-33140148 GCF_009727055.1 Benincasa hispida | reverse complement strand
GCCAAGAAACATGAGCCTATGGTCTCAACGCGTGAGATCATGTAGTCCTTGCGGGGGATGTTTGGACAACCATCTGAACAGCTTATGCATGAGGCTCTTAAATACATATCCAACTCAAAAATGCAAGAAGGTATCTCTGTTCATGAACATGTGCTAAACATGATGGTCCATTTCAATGTGGCGGAGTTGAATGGGTCTACCATCGATGAGGGCAACCAGGTTAGCATAATCCTGCATTCATTGCTGGAAAGCTTCTTGCACTTTGTTGCAATGTGATTCTTAACAAAGTGAAGTATAAACTTACAACTCTCCTCAACGAGTTGTAGACGTACCAATCTTTACTAAAAAGTAAGGAGAAGCAGAAGGGTGAGGAAAATGTTGCTTCATCCTCCAGGACCTTCCATAGAGGTTCAACCTCAGGAACGAAGTTTGTACCTTCCTCTTCTAACTCTGCAAAGGGGACGAAGAAGGAGGGTGGTAAAGGAAAAGGGAAGGCACCTGCTAAACCACCGCCTGTCGCCTCAAGAAGGCGTCCACAAGTTGCTAAGGGAAAGTGTTTCCATTGCAACCAAAATGGACACTGGAAGAGGAACTGTCCTCGTATCTGAAGGAGAAGAAAGCAACCAAGGCTAAGACCAAGGCAGATAAAGATAAATGTCATTTACTTGTGCTTGAAACTTTTTTAGTGGAGAATGATGATTCTTCCTGGATAATTGATTTAGACGCCACTAACCATGTTTGTTCTTCTTTTCAAGGGATTAGATTTTGGCGACAGCTGGAGGCTGTTGAGATGACGATGCGAGTAGGCACTAGGCACGTCGTCTCAGCTATGGCAGTAGGATGACTCCAGTTAGCTTTACATAATAGGTTTCTTTTTTTAAATGATGTATATATTGTTCCTGAACTACAAAGGAACCTTATTTCTTTAAAGTGTTTATTGCAATGTAAATACACTTTCTTTTGATTTGAATAAAGCATTTATTCATAAAGATGCTGTATTTACACAACAAATTTGGAATCGAATTTATATGTGCTAAGGCCGTTAGCCATTAATTCCCTCCATAATACTAAAATGTTCAGAACTGTCGTAATTCAATCAAAACTTCGACGAATTTCTCCAAAATAAAATGTCCATCTTTGGCATCTACGTTTAGGGCACATTAATCTCAATAGGATTGAGAGATTGGTGAAGAATGGACTTCTAAGTGAGTTAGAAGAAAATTCTTTACCTGTATGCGAATCTTTCCTTGAGGGTAAGATGACTAAACGACCTTTTACTGGAAAAGGTTCTAGAGCCAAGAAGCCTATTGACTTAGTATATTCTGACCTTTGTGGTCCTATGAATGTGCGAGCCCAAGGTGGCTATGAGTATTTTATCAGTTTACTGATGATTACTCTAGGTACGGGTATGTTTATCTTATGCAACGGAAGTCTGAATCCTTTGAAAAGTTCAAAGAATTCAAGGCTGAAGTTGAAAACGCATTAGATAGACGGATTACAACACTTCAATCGGATCGAGGTGAAGAGTTTTTGGACTCGGAATTCTAGGACTATTTGATAGAACATGGAATCGTTTCCCAACTCTCAGCGTCGGGTACACCTCAGCAGAATGGTGTAGTGGAGAGGAGAAATAAGACTTTGTTAGACATGGTTCGCTCGATGATGAGTTACGCTTCCTTACCAGACTCGTTTTGGGGTTTCGCAGTGGAGACTACGATGTACATACTCAACTGTGTTCCCTCCAAGAGTGTTGTAAGAACACCTCTAGAGTGTTGGAACGGGCGGGATTGCCTTTCACATGTGCTTGAAGCTAATCCCAAGAAGTTGGAACCATGGTCAAGGTTGTGCCTCAAGGCTACCCCAGAGGTACACGAGGAGGTTATTTTTATGATCTTACGGAAAATAGGGTGTTTGTTTCAACAAACGCTACTTTCCTGGAGGAGTATCATATAAGGAAGTACAGTCCACGAAGCAAAGTCGTGTTGCGTGAGCTTTCCAATGAAACTACTGAAACTTTAATAAAAGTCTTTGAAGAGCCTGCTACATCAACAAAAGTTGTTGATGGGATTTCATCCAATAGGTTGATTCCATCTCAAGAGTTGAGGGAACCTCGTTGTGGTGGGAGGGTTGCAAACCCACCCGTTCGCTATCTGGGTTTCACGGAAATCCTTGCTATAGTAGGAGATGACGACGTTGAGGATCCGTTGTCTTATAAGAAGGCAATGGAGGATGTTAACTGGGATGAATAGATCAAGGCCATGGATCTCGAGATGGAGTCGATGTACTTCAACTCAGTATGGGATCTTGTAGATCAGCCTGATGGGGTTTGCCCTATAGGTTGGAAGTGGATCTACAAGTGCAAACGTGGTGCTGATGGGAAGGTATAGACCTTCAAGGCTCGACTTGTGGAAAAAGGGTTATACCCAGGTAGAGAGAGTCGACTATGAAGAGAATTTCTCTCCTGTTGCCATGTTAAAGTCAATCCGCATCCTCCTGTCCATTGTAACTTATTATAATTATGAGATCTGGCAAATGGACGTCAAGACGT
The DNA here is from genome assembly GCF_009727055.1 of Benincasa hispida. Taxonomy (NCBI): domain Eukaryota; kingdom Viridiplantae; phylum Streptophyta; class Magnoliopsida; order Cucurbitales; family Cucurbitaceae; genus Benincasa; species Benincasa hispida. The sequence goes on along the minus strand of NC_052349.1, from coordinate 33,137,600 downwards.
CCTTTCTGAATGGCAATCTTAAGGAGACCATTTATATGGTGCAGCCCGAGGGATTCATAGCCCAAGGTCAAGAGTAAAAGGTTTGTAAACTAAATCGGTCCATTTATGGACTGAAACAGGCGTTTCGATCTTGGAACATACGATTTGATACTGCGATCAAGTCGTATGGCTTTGACCAAAACATTGATGAACCTTATGTCTACAAGAAGATCATCAATGCTTTAGTAGTCTTCTTAGTGTTGTATGTAAACGATATCCTACACATTGGAAATAATGTAGGTCTACTAACTGCAGTTAAGAACTTGCTAGCGGCCCAATTCCAAGTGAAAGATTTGGGAGAGGCTCAGTTTGTTCTAGATATACAGATATTTTAGGATCGTAAGAACAAAGTGCTAGCATTGTCTCAAGCATCGTACATTGACAAGATGTTGCTCAAGTACTCGATGTAGGACTCCGAGAGGGG